>NC_086328.1:55676422-55976422 GCF_036172605.1 Pelobates fuscus | reverse complement strand
ACTTTGTCTTATGATTTTAAAGAAAACTAAAGAAGACAGGAAGAAAAGAATAACAGATCCTGAGAGAGGGGGAGAAGAGGAAGAGATTGAGGAAAGGTAAGTTCGGCATGACAGTGCCGTTTTAAGTCAGATGGAGTGATTTTTTCAATCTCATTACTGACTAATTCGACAAAGGTCTCAATGTATTTTGAATCTCCAAGTTTTGGGCAGTATTGGCTTTTTTTCTTTAGATTGGTGGGAGGATGTAGTGGTGGTTCACCACTATCATTTTCCTCTAGGAGTTCTGCTAACAACAGAGTCATTTTATAATCTCTGTGATCTAAGCCTAAAGCTTTAGCTTTTCTCTCCTCAGAGAGGAGATAATTTTTGTTTAATAGGAGTTTGCGGGTGAATAGGTGGATATATTTTACCCAAGTGAATTTATCAAGACGTGGGGTGGGTATAAAGGATAGCCCTTTTTCCAGTAGATCCAATTCTGACTGTGTCAACTTGTACTTAGATAGGTTGACAACTTGATTTTTATTTAGAATTGGTTCCTCCGATTGTATTGTCTTTTTTGTCTTGGTCTTTGTAACGGATCACCTGGCACCCCGACTTGGTACCTCCGTTAATGGATGCTCCTAGTGCTTCCTGAGGACTCCAAGCACTCTGGCAGACACCACAATCACCGAATCCGAGAAACCTTTAAATTCTCCCAAGCATATGAATGCTGTAGACCATTGAATAGGAACCATACGAATAGGCTTGTACTCCTAGCAGTCAACTGGAACAGCATGCAATAAATCCTTCCCCCAATAATGAGACGACACATCACTTTGAGGGTAAAACAGGAACTCAGGACTGGCTCATCCAGCCTGGCTTTTATTTCCAACTCACACATACAGGCCACACCCAGGGGGAGGCATAAAAGAACCAATGACATAGATGTTACCTCCCACACATCCCCTCCCCTTAGTGTGACACATAATCCCATTATTCATACAGTTTAAAATATACTTTTTACACAATATTTATAACTTCAAAACCATACATCACATTCACACAAAATTACATATCCACAATCAATCCATCCAGGGGAACAACATATTAAAAAATGGCATGGATCAGACCAGGGGTTCAAAAGTTACTAAAAGTATATTTTAAAACCCCTAGCTTTCCAGGGCCTTCTCTGTGCTGGAGAAGTGTGACAGACCCCTTTTGGAGTAATAGATACCATCTCAGAGAATTGCCGTTGTATTTGGATTATTGTGGATTTCGGGTACTTGTGGATCCGTACGGTACACGCAGCCACGTGGAGAGAACAATGGGTCGCGGCCATTTTGACCGCATGAACTAATGACCGAACACTCACGAACTTTCCACACGACGAATTTCAACCTTACCGGTAACGTACGCCCATGCTGGTCGACCGATCCAAAGTACCGAACTAGAGACACCAGATCCAAGAGAGAGTTTTCGTTTATGTTATATGGTTCCTGAGTAAATGGTGCAAACGTGTATCTAGCGAACGGCCCAACCGATCTAGGGGATTTTCACGTATATTGTTCCCTTAGATCTCCGTTCCCTAATACACGTAGTACAGTGCATTTTCGTTATATATTGTGTGTGTTATTAAACGTGTAATAATCGTGAAATATTCTGCCCGGTACAGTGGGAGTGACTCCCACTGTAAATGTATTATCTCCTCCGGATACGGGGAGGAGTTGTTGTACGGCATAAAAGCCCGAGTTGCAGAATAAAGATTATTCCTACTTTGACCCTCAACACAGAGTCTCGTCTCGTGCTTGGAGGGGATGGCTATTATGCGGATTCGTATTGGCTGGGAACCTGTTATGCTTTAGCTGACTTCATCTTGGGGGGGAAAGGACACCTTCTCAGCGGCGTAACCCCCTACTACACCGGGGTGCCGCTACAATTGGTGGCAGCGGCGGGATCGTTCTTTCACCCCAGAGGGACAGCTACCGAGAGCAATCAGGATGGAGGCCTACTACGGAAGGTTGAAACGATCTACCCTAAAAGACTTGTTGGAGAGCCGTGGTCGTTCGGCTAGCAACAAAAAGAAAAGAGACATTTTGGCAGAATTGGTCGCATTGGACTTAGCTGAACAGAATGGCGAACTGGGTGTCGAACCAAACCCAGAACCGGAGATCGCATTGGTCCGAACCCCGGAAGACGAACGATTCGACCACGAGGTGAGGGTAAGGCTGGCTCACTACGGACCAAACCCCTCACCTAGGATCGTGACTCAAGTAATTGCGGCGGTCGATGCCAACCGGCGCCAGACTTCAACCAGCGCCAGTCCAATTGCTGGGACTTTTCAAACTCCCGAGGAAAAGAGGAAAGTACACTTTGCCGCTTTTAAAAATTTTGTGGAAGCAGAGGGGGAGATTGACCAATACTTAGCGGATTTTGAGCGTCAATGTGCCCTACATAAAGTACCCTCCGAGGAGTGGGTTAAAATTTTGTCTGGCAAATTATCCGGACGAGCCAGTGATGCTTTCCGGGCGATCCCGGACCATGAGGTGGGAAATTATCGATTGGTCAAGGAAGCTCTATTGTCCCGATATGCGGTAACCCCCGAAGCATATCGGAGACGCTTCCGGGAATCCCGAAAGCAAACCGGTGACTCCTACACCGAATGGGCCTGCCGATTACAACGCACGGCTGGCCACTGGATGGATGGGTGCCAAGCTACCACCGCGGAGGAGGTATTACAATTGTTTTTGTTGGAGCATTTTTTTGAAAAGGTGGACAAGGAGCTCAGAGAGTGGATTCGGGATAGGAGACCCCTTACCTTACCCGAAGCCGCCCGGTTGGCAGACGAGTATGCAGACGCCCGCAAACCCGACCCCTCGGTCCAAAAGACAGCTCCCCGAGTAGAAAGCCGCCCCGTCGGCCCTACTCCAACCACCCCCGCTAATCAACCTAGCTACAACACTTCCTCCCGCTTCGCCCAGTCCAGTGCCCCGGACCGCCGGCGGTGCCATAGGTGCCAACAGGTGGGCCACCTGAGAGACAAATGCCCACTAGATCCAGCTCGACAAGCTTCTTGGAGGAAGCCCGCTGAAGGGAACACCCGGCCCTTTACCTCAGGGGCCCATTGCATTGAAGCCCAGCCCCTGGGGGAGGAGCAATGGGAAATTTTGCACGAGGCCATCCCCCTATATGCGGCCGCCGTAGACAACCGTCAACATCACTGACAAACAGTCCGAGTAAATGGACAAGTTGTCAGTGGATTACGAGACACTGGGGCCACCCTAACATTGATCCAACACGACCTGGTCCCAGAAAAAGAACATACTGGACAAACGGTGGCCGTTAGAGTGGCCGGGGGTGCGGTGCATCGTCTCCCCACGGCCCGAGTGCATTTGGATTGGGGGGTGGGAGCTGGCCAAGTGAATGTGGGCCTGATGAAAGGGCTACCAGCGGAAGTCCTCTTGGGAAATGATTTGGCCCCTCTGTTGTCCGCTTTTGCCCCTCAAGGACCTGCTGGAGCCTGCCCTGTCACCACCCGGGCTCAGGCTCGTGCCATTGGAATCGGTCCGCCGGTCGCGGAGACCCAGGTAAGATCTAACCCTCCGACTGTGACCTTAGGACAGACCCCCTTAGACTGGGATACCCCTGAGACTTTTGGGAGGGAGACGCGGGAAGACGTCACTCTACGAAAGTATAGGGATAAGGCTGACAAAAAGGAACCAGGGACAGATGGGGAAAGCTACGAGTGGGTGGGGGATAGACTGTATAGGATCCCCCAGGAGGGCGCAACAGGTAAAAACCCCGTCCCGCAGAAGCAACTAGTGCTACCGAAAAAATACCGGCAAGAAATCATGAGGATCGCTCACGATATACACTTAGCTGGCCATTTAGGAGTACGTCGCACGGGCCATAGGATTACCCAGAATTTCTTCTGGCCAGGGTTTAACCGGGATGTGCGACAATACTGCAGAACCTGTGACACTTGCCAACGGGTGGGTAAGAGGGGGGATCGCCCGAAGGCTAAATTAATGTCGATGCCGATCATTGGGGAACCTTTCTATAGGGTCGCCGTCGACATTGTAGGCCCCCTAGCGCGACCTAGCCCATCCGGTAAGAAGTACATTCTTACTGTGGTGGACTATGGGACCCGGTACCCAGAGGCAGTACCCCTGTCAAATATTGAAGCTGAGACGGTAGCCGATGCATTGGTTAAGATATTCACTCGGGTGGGGTTTCCTAAAGAAATCCTATCCGATCAGGGAACCCAGTTCACTGCCTTACTCACACAGCAGTTATGGAAAGTGTGCCACATTAAACCCCTGCTCAGCTCCCCGTACCACCCCCAAACTAACGGTCTCTGTGAGCGCTTTAATGGGACTCTCAAACAAATATTGAGGACCTTTACGGACGGTTGCAGAGACTGGGAGAGATTCTTACCCCACCTGTTATTTGCGTATAGGGAGGTCCCCCAAGAATCTACGGGTTTTTCTCCCTTTGAGTTATTGTATGGGAGGAGGGTGCGAGGACCCCTCGATCTCATTCGGGACCACTGGGAAGGGGAAACCGAACAAGCAGGGACGCCTATTGTACCATATGTCCTGGAACTCCGGGACCGCATGGAGCAACTCTCCCTATTGGTAAGGGAGAATCTCCAGGCGGCCCAGGGGCGACAGAAACGATGGTACGATAGGGGTGCCCGGCAACGACTATTCCACATAGGGCAGAAGGTATTGGTGCTAAAACCGGTGAAGGACAACAAACTGCAAGCTGCGTGGCAGGGTCCTTACAAGGTTCTAGCCCAACTCTGTGATACCACCTACCTTATTGCCAGCTGTGCAGATGAAAGGATCCAGCGATCCTTTCATGTGAACATGTTGAAGGAATACCAAGAAAGGCAGGAAGATATTCACGCTGTTTGTGCCCCAGCTACGGATGACCCCGAAAGTTTACCCCTACCTGACCTGCTAGAAAGGGAGACTCACCCCGACCCAATTAGCCTAGTGAAGCTGGGAGATCGACTGACCCCTACTGAGCTGGAGCAAGCTAGACAGCTCCTATGGGAGAAACAGAGTACCTTCTCCCAGGAACCAGGATACACCACCCTGGCCATGCACAAGGTAGAAACCCCAGGGCAGGCCCCCCTCCGACAACCCCCTTACCGTATTCCGGAAGCCGTCCGGGATGGGATGCTAAAGGAAATACGGGAAATGACCCAGCTGGGGGTCATTGAGCCATCAGACAGTCCCTGGGCCTCTCCCGTAGTCCTAGTCCCCAAGAAAGACGGAACCACTCGGTTCTGCGTAGACTACAGGCGACTGAATGAAAAGACTACCACTGACGCTTACCCCATGCCCCGGGTAGACGAATTATTAGATCGCATAGCCAGGGGGAACTATCTCTCTACCATAGACCTCTGCAAGGGTTATTGGCAGATTCCCCTGGCCGAGGATGCCGTCCCCAAGTCGGCATTTGTCACCCCGTTTGGCTTATACCAATTTAAGGTCATGCCATTCGGGATGAAAAATGCCCCGGCTACGTTCCAGCGAATGGTGGATCGGCTCCTCGATGGATTCCAGGAGTTTGCGTGTGCATACCTGGATGACATTGCGATCTACAGTGAGTCTTGGGAAGAACATTTAGTCCACGTAGGAGTAGTACTAGATAAGATTCGGGCCGCGGGCCTGACACTAAAACCCGAGAAGTGCCATTTAGGAATGGCCGAGGTCCAATACCTGGGTCACCGAGTAGGGTGTGGAAACCAGAGGCCGGAGCCTGCCAAGGTTGAAGCAGTAGCGAACTGGCCCACACCTAATACTAAGACCCAAGTATTGGCCTTCCTAGGGACAGCCGGGTATTATAGGCGTTTTGTCCCTGATTATAGTACGATAGCCAAGCCCTTGACTGACTTGACCAAGAAGAATTTACCTAGACAGGTCCTGTGGTCTCCCGCTTGCGAAGCCGCATTCCAATCTCTCAAACATGCACTTGTTAATGCTCCTGTCTTGGCTGCCCCAGTACCTAACAAACGTTTCCTTGTCCATACAGACGCTTCCATGTATGGACTGGGGGCTGTGCTGAGCCAAATCGGGGAAAATGGAAAAGAGCATCCGGTCGCATACCTCAGCCGAAAGTTGTTACCGAGGGAAGTGAGTTATGCGGCCGTAGAGAAAGAGTGCCTGGCCCTGGTATGGGCATTGAAAAAACTAACCCCTTATCTGTATGGACAAGAATTTTCCTTGGTAACCGACCACAATCCATTGGTATGGCTTAACCGGGTCGCAGGAGACAATGGCCGATTGCTAAGATGGAGCTTGGCCCTGCAAACGTACAATTTCACCATCAGCTATCGACCCGGTAAGCTAAATGGCAACGCCGATGGGCTGTCTCGACAACTTGACAATTCTCCGGACAAGTGAATTCCGGTCACCCCTAAGTTAATCCGAAAGGATCAAGCCAGGTCTGCCGGAGTGTACCACTAGGAGGGAGCCGTGTGACAGACCCCTTTTGGAGTAATAGATACCATCTCAGAGAATTGCCGTTGTATTTGGATTATTGTGGATTTCGGGTACTTGTGGATCCGTACGGTACACGCAGCCACGTGGAGAGAACAATGGGTCGCGGCCATTTTGACCGCATGAACTAATGACCGAACACTCACGAACTTTCCACACGACGAATTTCAACCTTACCGGTAACGTACGCCCATGCTGGTCGACCGATCCAAAGTACCGAACTAGAGACACCAGATCCAAGAGAGAGTTTTCGTTTATGTTATATGGTTCCTGAGTAAATGGTGCAAACGTGTATCTAGCGAACGGCCCAACCGATCTAGGGGATTTTCACGTATATTGTTCCCTTAGATCTCCGTTCCCTAATACACGTAGTACAGTGCATTTTCGTTATATATTGTGTGTGTTATTAAACGTGTAATAATCGTGAAATATTCTGCCCGGTACAGTGGGAGTGACTCCCACTGTAAATGTATTATCTCCTCCGGATACGGGGAGGAGTTGTTGTACGGCCTAAAAGCCCGAGTTGCAGAATAAAGATTATGACTATCAAAGCGGAGGGAGTGAGAAGAGTTCCCCGTAAAAACGGGGTCCTTAGTCTCACTACCGCTACCCCCAGTCTTAGTATCAAAACAATAAGAGCAACGAAAATAACAAAAACTTTAATAGAACAACTTTAAGGAAAAAATATAATATCAAAAAACACACCACCTATTAAATCACCCCACTCAGTGAGGGTTAAAAACAAGATAATACGATGCGACTGTAAATGTAGACTGGCGAACCAGTGTGGCTGGGTACCTATTGGAATGCAAGTAGCAACAGCAATCACAAAAAGTACTGGTGTATCAAGTTTCTAGACACAATATAGTTTGTAAAGATACATAATTGCTAATCTAGCTTCCCTTGGAACCTCAGCCTACCTGTCACTGATTAATGCCAGGAAACAGCACCAAAGCCGGGGGATTCCCCCAATTGCAGTGTTCCTAGGAACAGCTAATATCTAGTTAAATCTGTATAATAGCTTCCGAGAATCCTAAGGTGTACTTAAGTTAAGTCCAATATCAAAAAAGTGCCTGGTAAATCTAGTGCACCAAAAGGAAGTAAATCGAAAGGAAAGTGAGATCAAACAGTATATACAGAGAAAACAAAGTAATGAAAGGGACTGAGTCTAAACAGAGTTATGCAGATAATACAATTACCATTACTGCTCCTAACTCAGAATAATCCCTCTAGTCTGTACCTAGGGCTGTGAGGTTTCCCTCAATTTGTCAAAGCAGTCAGCATCGAAAGTATGTCAGTGTGTCCAATCATGTGGAACAAACTGCCCAACGCGCGTTTCGGCGGTCTCACCGCCTTTCTCAAGGGCAAATAGTAGTACATAATGAGCCTCCCTTTACCTTGTTTATATACCCCACCATCTACTAATCCAGTAGAAGGTGGGGTTTCAAATTGCCCGCCAGCCGCATCCACTAATTACCGCTGGTGGTGTTGTGCGCATGTCCCTTTCCCCCGGCGCATGCGCGGGAACTTCTCCCCCTTCATGGGTACAGAGCCTCCACTTGCGCATGCGTCAGAACTTAGTCTTCGGGCCAGGCCGAATATCCGCTTGTGGGCATGCGTATAGATAGCGGCGCATGCGCACAGAGTATATATCAGTCTGTTCGCGCATGCGCCAAAAACTCAGAATTGGGCGATACGCTCACGGCAGTTTGCCGTCAAGTGTTGGCGCATGCGTGCGAACTTTGTGTTTTAAGAGTATTTATTCTTGCGCATGCGTCAGGACTTAGTTACCAACTCAGGCAGTCCACCTTGTAAGGATGGTAAAAGTAGTGGATGATAAATCGGCTCTAATATCTATCGTGATACGGTAGGGGTTTACCCGTCTCAACCCACATCCCCAAAATTCTTTAGAGAAGGGGGGGGGGGTGGATGTTGTAAGGTGGCTAGTAAGCCCGAGTATCATAACGTTCGATATCTAGTGGGGGCAAACACTTAAGAGAGGCATACTTCGTAATAAGTGACATATTATGTATCAATAGAAAAAAAGAAAATTAAAGGTCCATTCAAATGTTATGAGCTAAGTTGATTATACATTATGAAGGAGTGGTAATAAAACAAGAAAGGCATGGTTCAAAACATAAACTAATAAACAAAAAAAGCAAAGAAAGCACCTTCGTATATTAGGGATACGAAACAAGCCCTAAATAAACTTTCAGAGCTCAAATTTCCTTCTACAGCGAGTCTTTGTAGCTTGGACGTTGAATCCCTCTATTCTTCCATTCCCCACGTGAGGGGGATTGAACATGTAGGATTCTACCTTAATGAGAGACCATCTAGGGATGTTCCCCATACCACTTTTGTTTTACGTCTATTGGGCTTTATTCTGTCACACAACTATTTTTTGTTTAATTCCAAGTTCTACCACCAGGTGAGAGGTACTGCCATGGGCACAGCGTGTGCTCCATCATACGCGAACCTCCACCTGGGCTGGTGGGAACACTGGATATCCATCTTAGAAAATTTGGCAGAGTACTTGCCCAAGATATTATGGTGGGGTCGCTACATTGACGATGTTCTAATTGTCTGGCAGGGCACCCCTCAGGAATTCTCTGACTTGGTCACTCTCCTTAACCACAATGAAGAGAACCTCCGCTTCACATTCGAATTTGGGGGACGCTCCATTAATTTTTTAGACGTAACCATCACCATGGATGAGGGTGGTACATTTCAATCCACACTGTACAAAAAACCAACTGCTACAAACTCGCTTCTCCATTGGAGTAGTCATCATCCAAGACCATTGAAGGCTGGTATCCCTACGGGTCAATATCTCCGTCTCCGCAGGAATTGCAGCGATATTGCAGATTTTAAACTCAAAGCACAACAACTTAGAGCCCACTTTAAGGCTAAGGGCTATCCGAACCGCTGCTTAAAGCTGGCGTATAAAAGGGCACTAGAGACCCAGAGGAGTGCACTCCTGAGTGACCAACCTGACAAGGTTGATAGGGAAACTGACAAAATACGCATGATCGCGACCTATGATGCTGGCTGGCCTGAGGTTAGGAAGTCACTGGACAGATTTTGGCCGTTACTGCTGAATGACACCCATCTCAAACAGGTCCTTGGCCCTCACATTGATATTACGGCTAGACGGGGACGTAACATCCGAGACTTGCTGGTACCAAGTCACTTTTCTACCCCAATACAACCAAGAGCCACCTGGCTAGGTACCCCACCCTGTGGCACATACAGCTGCGGTAGATGTGTCGCTTGTCGATACATCTCCAAAGGCTCAAAGACCGTAACTGATAGCACAGGTGAAAATACCGTAAAGATAAAAGATTTCTTTAATTGTAATACCAAGGGACTTGTATATCTTTTATCCTGTGCCTGCGGACAGAAATATGTAGGCAAGACCTTCAGGGCCTTCAAAGCGAGAATTATGGAGCATATAAGGTCTCCGAGGAACCGTTTAGATACACCAATATCTAGACATCTAAAGGAACACCATCACGGTGACTCTAATAACCTCAGATTCTGCGGCCTTGAACTAGTGAAAAGGAACCAAAGACGTGGTGATTTTGACAGAATCCTTAGACAGAGAGAATCCAAATGGATTTATCAGTTAAAAACACTCCAACCGAGAGGTCTAAATGAGGGTTTCTCTTTTGCCCCATTCATCTGACTTGTCTATAACATTTTTATGATGCTTTCTTTGCTTTTTTTGTTTATTAGTTTATGTTTTGAACCATGCCTTTCTTGTTTTATTACCACTCCTTCATAATGTATAATCAACTTAGCTCATAACATTTGAATGGACCTTTAATTTTCTTTTTTTCTATTGATACATAATATGTCACTTATTACGAAGTATGCCTCTCTTAAGTGTTTGCCCCCACTAGATATCGAACGTTATGATACTCGGGCTTACTAGCCACCTTACAACATCCACCCCCCCCCCCTTCTCTAAAGAATTTTGGGGATGTGGGTTGAGACGGGTAAACCCCTACCGTATCACGATAGATATTAGAGCCGATTTATCATCCACTACTTTTACCATCCTTACAAGGTGGACTGCCTGAGTTGGTAACTAAGTCCTGACGCATGCGCAAGAATAAATACTCTTAAAACACAAAGTTCGCACGCATGCGCCAACACTTGACGGCAAACTGCCGTGAGCGTATCGCCCAATTCTGAGTTTTTGGCGCATGCGCGAACAGACTGATATATACTCTGTGCGCATGCGCCGCTATCTATACGCATGCCCACAAGCGGATATTCGGCCTGGCCCGAAGACTAAGTTCTGACGCATGCGCAAGTGGAGGCTCTGTACCCATGAAGGGGGAGAAGTTCCCGCGCATGCGCCGGGGGAAAGGGACATGCGCACAACACCACCAGCGGTAATTAGTGGATGCGGCTGGCGGGCAATTTGAAACCCCACCTTCTACTGGATTAGTAGATGGTGGGGTATATAAACAAGGTAAAGGGAGGCTCATTATGTACTACTATTTGCCCTTGAGAAAGGCGGTGAGACCGCCGAAACGCGCGTTGGGCAGTTTGTTCCACATGATTGGACACACTGACATACTTTCGATGCTGACTGCTTTGACAAATTGAGGGAAACCTCACAGCCCTAGGTACAGACTAGAGGGATTATTCTGAGTTAGGAGCAGTAATGGTAATTGTATTATCTGCATAACTCTGTTTAGACTCAGTCCCTTTCATTACTTTGTTTTCTCTGTATATACTGTTTGATCTCACTTTCCTTTCGATTTACTTCCTTTTGGTGCACTAGATTTACCAGGCACTTTTTTGATATTGGACTTAACTTAAGTACACCTTAGGATTCTCGGAAGCTATTATACAGATTTAACTAGATATTAGCTGTTCCTAGGAACACTGCAATTGGGGGAATCCCCCGGCTTTGGTGCTGTTTCCTGGCATTAATCAGTGACAGGTAGGCTGAGGTTCCAAGGGAAGCTAGATTAGCAATTATGTATCTTTACAAACTATATTGTGTCTAGAAACTTGATACACCAGTACTTTTTGTGATTGCTGTTGCTACTTGCATTCCAATAGGTACCCAGCCACACTGGTTCGCCAGTCTACATTTACAGTCGCATCGTATTATCTTGTTTTTAACCCTCACTGAGTGGGGTGATTTAATAGGTGGTGTGTTTTTTGATATTATATTTTTTCCTTAAAGTTGTTCTATTAAAGTTTTTGTTATTTTCGTTGCTCTTATTGTTTTGATACTAAGACTGGGGGTAGCGGTAGTGAGACTAAGGACCCCGTTTTTACGGGGAACTCTTCTCACTCCCTCCGCTTTGATAGTCATATTTTCAGGGTTAAGCCCTATACTACCCCTGTAACCCCTTTTTACTACCGGTCAGAGTTTTGCACTTTGACCGATAGTTCTTATGCAGAATAAAGATTATTCCTACTTTGACCCTCAACACAGAGTCTCGTCTCGTGCTTGGAGGGGATGGCTATTATGCGGATTCGTATTTGCTGGGAACCTGTTATGCTTTAGCTGACTTCATCTTGGGGGGGAAAGGACACCTTCTCAGCGGCGTAACCCCCTACTACACCGGGGTGCCGCTACAAGAAGTAATCCAATTATCTCCCAGCACAGAGACAGACTCCATTAAGCACATGGGGACACAAAGACAGTAAAACACTTTAAAATACAGAAATTCACCTTTTACACATAACACACAGACATTTCACCTATCCCCAGATAGCTGGGATCTGCGCGCGCAAAACTACCGAATAGCGCGCAGATCCTACTCACACAGTACAATTGCCATGGAGCTAAAGTCTTTCCCATAGTCTTTCATTATGAATAGGCTCCATGGTATAGCTATCTGGGGTATCACATTCCCATAAAGTCTGGTCCATAGTCCAAAGGCAAGAGGCGGGCAATCGACCCCCTCCAAGGACACGTGGCGAGGTCGGTTTCGCCACAATCCGAAAAAGTCCCAATATGTCCATCGATGATTTTAAAAGGGCCAGTTGCAGCAATATAAAGTACAATATGCCCCAAATAACCCAGGGGCCATAGTCAGCAGGTAGGAAGCTAGCAAACAGGCTTCTCCAGGGCCCAGTGGCGAGGTTGGTTTCGCCACAGTCTTAATTGGGGGCGACCCTCCCCCTGTTTTTCTAAAAAAGTGACCACTTTTTGAAGAATTCCTCTACTTTGATCGTCAGTGGTGGAGGTAGAGGGTTGAGGGTCTACTTCAGACTCACAGAAGTTGAGATTTGGTCCCTATCAACTCTTCTTCTCCGCTGATATCTCCTATAAACATTGCCCGTTTTAAAGTCTTTGGTGTCCCTCAGAAATGTATGATGTTTGCGTTATTTGATAATGGATTGGAATTTTTCCAAATTGTTTTGTAATTTGTTCTCATTTAAATTGGTGGGGTCCAGCTTGAATTGTTGGACCCTGTCTACTTCTTGTTCCTCTTTCTGCCAGCTGTAGACCTCCCTTAGGGGAGATTTCTTTCGTTTTTTCTATCAAATGAAAATGTTCACAGCATTCTTGAATGTTAAAAAAATAATTTAAAAGTTAAAATTCAAATTGTATATCTACGGAGTCCTTGGGGATAAGTAGAATCCGGGTAAGTGGTTACTCACTAAACCTCTGGCCGGTCAAGATGTAGCGGTAAGAAAAAAAGCCGGGAATACAAGGGGCAGTTGTGGACAGTACTCGTACAATAAATAACTTAATCGATGGTCATTAAATGGTGAAGTTATATACATCAAAAGATAAAAACGGAGGAAAATAAACGAGCAAATATAATAAACACACAGGAAAATATCCATACATGTCTAAATCGATATAGGAGTCCACATAATAGTTTTGATAACATTAAAGCTGTAATAATGAAAAATACACATCTTAGATGAATGTAGAAGTCTAACTTTAAAAACAATGGGGTAAAATGGGATATAAATGATAACACATATACATTCATATGAAAGCTGCACATACTAGTAGAACGGAAAAAATCTCTTAATCTAAATTTCTAAGCTTGGCTTTATAGTGGATGCTGCATAAATCATCCTGCTTACGCAGAAAAGCACGCGATTGCAGATGTATATACCGTATATACTCGAGTATAAGCCGAGTTTTTCAGCACATTTTTTGTGCTGAAAAACCCCAACTCGGCTTATACTCGAGTCAATGTCTGTATTATGGCAATTTGCATTGCCATAATACAGACTGGGGGCTGTGGGGGCTGCAGAGATCTTACTTACCTCTCCTGCAGCTCCTGTCATCTCTCCTCCTCCGCGCCGTCCGTTCAGCACCTCTGTCAGCTCCCAGTGTAAATCTCGCGAGAGCCGCGGCTCTCGCGAGATTTACAGTGTGAGCTGACAGAAGAGCTGACCGGACGGCGCGGAGGAGGAGAGAGCTGACAGGAGCTGCAGGAGAGGTAAGTAACAGCTCTGACAGCCCCCCTCTCCCCCCCACTGAACTACCAATGCCACTGGACCACCAGGGAAGGAGCCCCCCTCCCTGGCACGCTAGCAAGCAGGGAGGGGGGACAAAAAAAAATGTATCATAGTAATAAAATAAATTAATTAATAATATAACAACAAAAATAATAATACAATAATAAAAATAGTAATAAAAAAATATATAACAAAAAAATTAAAATAATAATAATACAATAATAAAAATAGTAATAAAAAAAATTATATAACAAAAAATTTAAATAATAATAATAAAAAATATATTAAAATGCCCACCCCCCACCAAGGCTCTGCATCACACACACACTGCACTCACACACACTGCACTCATATACACACTGCACTCACACACACTGCACTCATATACACACTGCATTCACACACACACACTGCACTCATATACACACTGCACTCACACACTGCATTCACACACACACACACTGCACTCACACTGCATTCATATACACACTGCATTCATATACACACACTGCATTCACACACACACACACTGCATTCACACACACACACACTGCATTCACACACACACACACACACTGCATTCACACACACACACACACTGCACTCATACACACACTCTGCACTCATACACACACTCTGCACTCATACACACACTCTGCACTCATACACACACTCTGCACTCATACACACACTCTGCACTCATACACACACTCTGCACCCATACACACACACTGCACCCATACAAACTGCACCCATACACACCTCACCCATACGCACACACTGCATTCTCATACGCACACACTGCATTCATACACACACACTGCATTCATTATATACACACACTGTAAATAAAAATTAAATTAATATAATTTTTTTAGGATCTAATTTTATTTAGAAATTTACCAGTAGCTGCTGCATTTCCCACCCTAGTCTTATACTCGAGTCAATAAGTTTTCCCAGTTTTTGGGGGTAAAATTAGGGGCCTCGGCTTATATTCGGGTCGGCTTATACTCGAGTATATACGGTAGATTCATTTTAAAGGTGTAATACTAAGTAGATGAATTACATATAGATCTGAGATAGGTATCTTAAAGATCGTGAGACAAATATTTTTTTTTTTAATTTTAATCTTTTTATTGTTTTGTAGTTTATACATAGTAAAAGTACATTTTGGTATAGCGAGTTAACAAGTTGGTATGCAAATAGTTTTAACAATTTCAAGGTAGGACATATTAACAATTGTTATGTAGTTTAAACATATTAAAAGTACATTTTGGTATAGAGAATCATCAAGTTGGTGTTTGGTTAGCATTAACAATTTCAAGACAAAATATAGTAACTAACAGTGGTAGTATAAGTAGTAACAAGGTAATGAAGGAGTTAACATTATGGTCTTAGGATATGTTAGGATTATCTGAGTTTGTGATGTCTCTGATTTTTCAGTCCGTTGTATCTTTGGAAAAAAAAATTGGGTTTATAACAACATATTTAAGCATTACTAAAGCATTTTGAGATATAATAGTGCGATTATCATTTACATTACTTCTGTTTAACCTCGTGAAAACATATTCCATATGTAGGTAGAAGGGGATTGGAAGACCAAGTCAATTTTTGAGGTAGTTATTAAGTGTAGAAAGTATTGAAAGTATTTTTGAAGGAGTTAGTGTGTGATGGGAGTAATGTATTGAATTATTGATATTTGTCTTTTTGTGTGGAAAGTTATATATGGTGGTGGTTTATATCATATCACATTGTGTTGTCTAGTGTATTGATATATTAATTTAATTAAATACTTCATGAAGTATTTACCTGTTTGTATATTGAGTGTGTCAAAATCTTTGTGTGGGTAGTAGATTATTTGATCATGTAATTTTGTATTATTTTATTCTATTCTCTTTTTCAAGTAATAAGAGATGAATGCCAGGGCTCGAAGGGAGGGGTGGGTTTGAGAGACTAGTGAAGTCGATTCTATATGGACCGGAGGATGTGGCTGAAGTTCGGGAATTGGTTTGTTAGGAGTAATTTTCTCAGGTAAGACTTTTTATCTGGTAAAATGAAGTTTACAGCTGTTATATGTGTTCCAATGATTCCAGATAGAGCGAAATTTAGTGAGTCTCCCTAGTTTAGCTGATGTGATTTCTTCCATCAATTTGATTTCCTCAACCCTCAGCACCTACTATCGAATCGAAGGAGATTGAGGTTGTTTCCAGTATTTAGGGAGGAGTTGTGAGGCTGCCATTGCGAGGTGGCAGAACAAAGTGTGATCTAATTTTGTGAATTCTTTTGGTTTAAGAAGAAAGATATAGTGTTCTGGGATGCAATCAAAGTTTTTTTGGTATATTAGTTGAATGATCGTGTGGATTCTCTTCCAAAATTTGTGTATTATTGGGCATTGCCACCAGACATGTGCGTGATGGGCTTTTGGAGCATTACATCTCCAACACAAGTCAGGTGAGTTGTGGTAATATTTGTGTATATTAGCTGGTGTGTTGTGCCAGCGGGTTAATCTTTTGTAATTGCATTCTTGTGCGTGCGTTGAGATAGATGATTTATGGATGAAGGTAAAGGCCTTTTTCCATTGAGTGTTGGTTAAGGTAATTTGAAATTCATCTGTCCATTTCAGGGTGAAGGTAGGAGAATTCTGTGATTGAGCTTCTTTGAGAATGGAGTTCATAGTTGAGAGGGTTTTAATTTTTGGCGGATGTTCGGTACAAAGAAGCTCGAATTCGGTAGAAGCTCTGGTTCCCGTCGGTAAGAGCGATTTAGAATTGATGAAGTGTTTCATCTGTTCATAGAAAAAGAGCTGAACTCCAGAATGTTTATCTGAGCCGGTGAGTTCTTGTAGAGGTTTTAGTTTATTCTCTCTTGTTGCATCACATAATTTCAGGAATGGGCCTTTGTATTGAAGGCCACATTGTTTCCCTGTGGAACTTTCACGTAAGTAGGGATTTAGCGTTAGAGGGTATATTGGTGACGGGTATGGTGCAATCTCTGTTTGTGACCTCATTTTGAGCCAAATATGTAGCGATGTTGAGATTGTTGGGAGTGTCTGTTAAGCTTTCCCATGAGTTGATTGTCTATATGAATCCAGGGAAGTATATGGAGTGGGACTTCTGTGAAGCTATTTTCAAGTTCAACCCATTGGAGCGTGTTGGAAGTGTTCGTCCATTCATAAAGCCTTTGTAGATGGGTCGCTCTATAGTAATTGATTATATCTGGAAGGTTTAATCCGCCTTGTTCCCGTTTTTTAATTAATGTTTGGTAGGCTAGGCACGGAGGTTTATGGGCCCACACAAATGTCAAAAATAAAGACCGGCATGCTGGTGAGAGGGAGGGGGGGACCGGCATGGTGCACCTTCCCTGGTGGTCCAGCGGTGAGTGAACTCTAGCCTGCGGGCTAGAGTTCACTCTCGCGAGGTCCGGCCGTTGCCATGGCAACGCGCCGGATCTCGCGAGAGGAACCCGGCGGAGTTGCAAGATAGAGCTCCGCCGGGTTCCTCTGCTGGCAGGCTGGCTCCCTCCCTCTCTCTCCCCGCCGGCGGCTGCCTTTGATAGCATGTGGGCCGGTGAGGGAGATCTTTGATCTCCCCACCGGCCCTCCATGGAATACAGCGGGGCCGGCTCTAGGATAGTGCCGGCCCTGCAAAGACCGGCAGGGGAGATCCTGGGACCTTCCCCTGCCGGCCTCAGCCCACGGCCACCGCGGCCCACCGGGCATTTGCCCGGTGTGCCCGATGGCCAGTCCGGGCCTGGACACCAGATATGAGTGGCAACTGTCAAAGTACGCTGGCAGGGTTCTGCAGGGCACACGCTGAAGGAAGGCCTGACACACCCGCTTTAAGGACACTGACTGCTATTAGCTTACACTGGAAACTGTTTTTTTTTGTTTTTAAAGGCATGCTATAGTCACACCAGATATGAGTGGTGGCACTGGGCAAATGGGCACAGTATCCACTGAGCCTGACACAGAAGCTGGCAGGCAACTAACTGCTCTTCTTCAATCTATTACAGTGAAAAAAGTTTTTGGGTTTTAAATGCACGCTATAGAGACACCAGATATGAGTGGCAAATTACACTTGCGGAGGTTGGCAGAGCACACGCTGAAGGCCTTGACACCCAGACGCTTGCAGACAACTAACTGCTATTAGCTTACAGTGAAACCCTTTTTTTGTTTTTAAAGGCACGCTATAGTCACACCAGATATGAGTGGTGGCACTGGGCAAATGGGCACAGTATCCACTGAGCCTGACACAGAAGCTGGCAGGCAACTAACTGCTATTCAATCTATTACAGTGAAAAAAAAATGTTTTCTTTTTAGATGTCAAGCATAAGCTATTGTGAAAACAGATATGAGTGGTGGAACTGGGCAAATGGGCACAGTATCCCCTGAGCCTGACACAGAAGCTGTTAGACAACTAACTGCTCTTCTTCAATCTATTACAGTGAAAAACTTTTTTTGGTTTTAAATGCAAGCTTAAGCTATTGTGACACCAGATATGAGTGGTGGCACTGGGCAAATGGGCACAGTATCCACTGAGCCTGACACAGAAGCGGGCAGGCAGGCAACTGCAATTACATTACACAGAAAAAAAAATAAAAAGCAGACTGATGTTCTAGCCCTAAAAAGGGATTTTTGGGGTGCTGTTCTTACAGCAGAGATCAGATGAGTCCTTCAGGATTGTAGTGGACACTGAATACCCTAGCCTAGCTATCAATTTCCCTATCTAATCAGCAGCAGCTACACTTTCCCTCCTCTCACTGAGCATGCAGCTTCAGAATGAATCTAAAATGGACGTGGTCGATCTGTGCCAGCTACACGCACAAGTGAAACACCTTCCTCGGGTGCCAGTACGCGACAGAACCTTCAGCGTTATTTGGTAGGCCCGAATGCCGCTCTATGAATGGTGAGGCCAGAACATGTACAGGTGATAGTAGATTGGATGGCTGACAGTGCCTCCAGTTCCTTGACATTGTCTCCCACCCGGTCCCCTGCTGAAAGCTCAGAGTTGGCACCTGCAGCCCATGGCCATCTGTCTTTCACCTCAGCCCATTGCAAATCAGCCAAGCAGTCTGAGCCACAAGTCATGCAGCAATCTTTTATGCTTTTTGATGACTCTGCTGGCGTGGGTTCCGTGGGCCATCCACCTAGCCCTGCCCCAGAAGTGGAAGAGATTGAGTGCACTGATGCACAACCACTTATGTTTTAGGATGTGGACATGCAAGGACCACCGCAACACGTCTCTGATGATGAAGAAACACAGGTGCCAACTGCTGTGGCTTTCTGCAGTGTGCAGACCGGCAAGGAGTGCAGGGTTGAGGAGTGGGTGGAAGATGATGTGGAGGATGATGATGTCCTAGACCCCACATGGAATCAATCATGCGAGGCAGTGGTCACACAGAGTCACCTGCACAGCATAAGAGGGAGCAGGGTGCAAAAGCGGAGCGGCCGTCCCCTAGTCAGCACGCCTGCTACTGCCCACCGCACCCAGGGACCGAGCACACCAAAGCCAGCTCCAAGGAGTTCCCTGGCGTGGCAGTTCTTCAGACAATGTGCTGACGACAAGACACGAGTGGTTTGCACGCTGTGCAATTAGACCCTAAAGCGAGGCATAAACGTTCTAAACCTGAGCGCAACCTGCGTGACCAGGCATCTACATGCAAATCACGAGCTGCAGTGGAGTAAGCACCTCAAAAACCAAGAAAGGCCTCAGGCTCCTCCTGCTTCCTCTTCTGCTGCTGTCTCGGCCTCTTCCTCCACCTCTGGAGTGACAGTGGCACCTGCCACCCCGCAAAGCATCTCCACACTGTCCCATGGAAGCATTCAGCTGTCCATCTCCCAAACACTGAAGAGAAAGAGGAAGTTAAACGACAATTACAGTAAACCCCTACCCACCCACGAGTCCTGGCCCTGAATGCCAGCATTTCAAAATTCCTGGCCTTTAAAATGCTGTCATTCAGTCTGGTGGAGACGGACAGTTTTAAAAAAAAACTGATGGTGGTGCTGCCCCACAGTAAGTGGTTCCCAGCCGCCACTACTTTTCCAGGCGAGCCATCCCTTCCCTGCACAACCAGTTGGCGGACAAAATCAGGTGTGCACTGTGCAATTCCATCTGTGGAAAGGTCCACATAACCACTGATACATGGACCAGTAAGCATGGGCGGGGACGCTATATCTCCCTAACGGCACACTGGGCAAATGTAGTGGAAGCTGGACCTGAGGTGGATAGCAGTTTGGCGCATGTCCTTCTGCCACCGATGATTGCAGGGCATTTCTCCTCCTCCTACTCTGCTTCCTCCTCCTCTACCACCTCCTCATCTGGTCAGCGTAACACCTTCACCACCAACTTCAGCACAGTCAGGGGGAAACGACAGCAGGCTGTTTTAAGAGGAGCTGTGGACGGGCATGGAACAACAGACCGATTAGTGGTTGTTGCCACTGAGCCTCAAGCCCGGCCTGGTGGTGTGCGATAATGGGTGAAATCTTGTAGCAGCTCTGGGCCTAGCCGGTTTGATGCACATCCCTTGCCTGGCACATGTTCTGAATTTGGTGGTGCAGAAATTCCTGAAAAACTACCCAGATATAACAGAGCTGCTGCAGAAAGTGCGGGCCATCTGTGTGTGCTTTTGGCATTCTCACCCTGCTGCTGCTCACCTGTCTGCGCTGCAGCGTAACTTTGGCCTTCCCGCTCACCGCCTCATATGCGACGTGCCCACAAGGGGGAACTCCACCTTGCACATGCTGGAGAGACTGTGCGAGCAGCAGCAGGCAATAAGGGAGTTTCAGCTGCAGCACGCATGGGTCAGTCGCTCTGCGAAACAACACCACTTCACCACCAATGAGTGGGCCTCCATGCGAGACCTGTGTGCCATGTTGCGCTGTTTCGAGTACTCCACCAACATGGCCAGTGTCGATGACGCCGTTCCCAGCCTTACCATCCTCCTTCTATGTCTCCTTGAAAAAACTCTTGGGCGATGATAGAAGAGGATATGGCACAAGAGGAAGAGGAGGAGGAAGAGGGGTAATTTCTACGGTTATCAGGCCAGTCATTCACAAGTGGCTCGGAGGGTGGGTTCCTGCACCAGCATAGGCCAGGTACAAAATTGTCCAGCCAGGGCACAGTTCTGGAGGATGAGGAGGAGGAGGAACCATGTTCACAGCAGGGTGGCACCCAACACAGCTCGTGGGCATCACTGGAGCGTAGCTGGGGGGATACGGAGGACACAGACGATACACCACCTCCCACAGAGGACAGCTTGTCCTTGCCTCTGGGCAGCCCGGCCTCACCCAGCCATTGTTATACTCAAGTGCACTTATTCTTTGTTTTCTTTTTTTATATGTCCTGATATTTTGGGGGCTACCCCAATTAAAAAAACAAAAAAACACACTAAACAAACAAATAAAAAACAGTGTTGGCTACCTCCTCCTCCACCGCCGCTTCCACCTACACCATCACAGTCACCGCCTCCTCAACCTCCTATTCCACATCCACCTCCTCCTCCTAGTTCAAGATTATTATTTTAAATTTGTATGTATTTTATGTTATTTTAAGTTATTTCCCTATCCACATTTGTTTGCAGGGCACTTGTCCTACTCTTACCCTCATTTTACTTCCTTTTGCAGCCCTCTAGCCCTTTACAGGACTTTTTTAGAGCCATTTTAGTGCCCAAAAGTTCGGGTCAAGCTCGGGTCAAGTTAGAGTCCGAACTCGAACTTTTGACGAAGCTCGGCCGAACCCGAACATCCAGGTGTCCGCTCAACTCTAATTACAACAAAGAAACGTGTACACAAACCCGAATCAAGGATGTACCAAGTCACACATGCACTTGCAATCACGTCACAGATAACAGAATTGCAACTAAACGATAACAGAGAGAGAGAGCTGAGTGCACGCACAGGGGTGGGAGAGAGGATGAGGGGGGGGGACTGGGCTGTTAGAAGGAGAGAGAGAGGTTGCAGCTGCAGATTAACCCTTGAGTAACAAGACAGAAGGACAGAGACTTGCACGTTACATGTATTGCAAACAAAGAGCCATATACATCAGGAGGTTCAAAATACAGATACAATCAAACCACAAATCCTTACAACAAATGCAAACAAAACACATCCCTTAAAATAAATGTTACACTACAATTACAGTAAACAATTAAATCTGCATAATCCTGTCCCCGCCGGACAGCAATAAATCAATAAAATATACGGTCCCTGTTCACTCCGAACAGTAAAACTAACAAAGATCTAAAATCTTGTCCCCACCGGACAGCAATAGAAAACACTAATCTTGTCCCCTCTGGAAAGCAATAGAAAACACAAAATAGACAATCAGGCAAGTCTGCACCCTGGCTTTGGAGGTAGACTGGACTAATAATGAATTAATCACTGAATTTGCAGAGGGATTTTCCAAAGCTATCCTTGATGAAGTACAAAGGCAGAAAAGGCTGCGCCAATAAGGTAAAATCTTGTTAGTGTAACAGGATAAAACAGGGTGCAATCCTCAAGAGTTGGTGGTCAAAAAATAAAATAAAATAAGTCTCACTATAAAACAGGATAAAATGGAGGTGTGATCCTCAGGAGTTGATCCATCCAGATGGTTAAAGTATCCATATATGTGGAAAGACAAAGGGAGATAAAAAAACAACCAATAGTGCAATACGCCAAAATCTAAGAATAGGTATTGTAGCAAAAGCAGGTAATACACACATTTTATAGAGCTATAACCAGCTCTGGAGTGGAGGGCGTACAGTGGTATGTGGTCGTCAGTACAGTCTGGGTATCCACGGCTCTGATTAGTAGTATAATAACCACAATAGTGCTCTCAATATAATAAAAATTAGATCTAAAAAATAAAACTTATACTCACAAATATAGAGCAGACAAAACTGCTCTATTGATAAGGCATTGGTGGAATGATCCCCAACTAGGATTTCTTTGAGTACAGGAACAGATAAAATTGCCAGGGAGGGTAAAAGTAGGTAAAATAAAAAATGTATATAAAATACAATAAAAAGGAAATTGGTACAACTTAGGTGACCAAAAGACTTTTATTGCTAAATTACATAAATTAAAACCATAACGCGTTTCACCAAATGTGGCTTCTTCAAATGGAGTAAAAACAACAACCATGAAAACATTGTTTATATAAGAACATAATAAGTTTAAAATTGGCGCCTAAAATTCAATTAGCCAATGGGAGAATTGAATTTGGGAAGAATATCAAACATAAATAAAAACCATACAATTAAATTATTACAGCAATACATGTTAAAATGGCTTTAATTTTCGTTTGAAACGAGCATTGGATGTGTTAAAATTTGATGATAATAGTGGGACATGTGACCTATGAGTCACAGAGGTCCCACAGAGTTATGGGTAGTGTAGTATACCTGGACGGAATTACGTCCACCCATAATTCTAATAAGCCGTCCGCACACATCTGTACGTTTCGGCTGATGAGAAGTTTGAACACACGATCAGTTCACATATAGCTGATCACGTGTAGTACATAATATATGCCGGCCGCGTACCGAGCATGTGCGACCGGCTAAGGGGGATGGAGAGCTGAAACCACATAATGGGATGCTAGTATATTGTGGGTGGCGGCATATAGCCTCAGCCTGTGGGGTAATAGGAGCAATAATAGAAAGGGAAAGGGGGTTTAGTTAAGCCATGAGCCCTTTACAGATGCATCTCACAATCCATATAGTGGAATACATATTAAACATATTTTAAGATGCATAAATATGTCAAAATAATACCCTCTTAATAAAAATTGCTAAAAAAAAAAAAAAAAGAGCTTAGTGGTGTACTAGCAAAACCATTAATTTAACCAATCATTGATAACAGGAGTAGTCCCAGAAGATTGGAAGTTGGCGAATGTTGTGCCCATTCACAAGAAAGGTAACAGGGAGGAGTCGGGCAACTATAGGCCAGTAAGCCTTACTTCAGTAGTGGGGAAAGTGTGGAAACCATGTTATAGGATAGGATTGTTGAACATCTAAAAACACATGGATTTCAAGATCAGAGACAACATGGGTTTACTTCAGGGAGATCATGCCAAACTAATCTTATTGATTGAGGGGGATATGATAGAAACATTTAAATACATAAAGGGAATCAACACAGTAAAGGAGGAGACTATATTTAAAAGAAGAACAACTACCACAACAAGAGGACATTGTCTTAAATTAGAGGGAAAAAGGTTTAAAAATAATATCAGGAAGTATTACTTTACTGAGAGGGTAGTGGATGCATGGAATAGCCTTCCAGCTGAAGTGGTAGAGGTTAACACGGTAAAGGAGTTTAAGCATGTGTGGGATAGGCATAAGGCTATCCTAACTATAAGATAAGGCCAGGGACTAATGAAAGTATTTATATTCCCATAGGCCTCTTCGCCTACAGTTAATGGTCCTGCAAGGCCAATTATTGCTTCGTTCATCAGAGGTCCAAGTCCAATCGGCCCAATGCATAGTTATAGCCTTGCATCAAATCATACAACAAAATACAAAAAAAAGGTGTAGCACTACATACAAATTAGGGTTCGTCCAAAATCTGAAGGAATGTAACCCCCCAAAAAAGGTCACAGTTGTGATGGTATATAGAAAAATGTCTGAAAGAGAAATTAAATTCCCATAGTGTAAAACTGTAATAATAAGGAACCACTCACATTTTCCTAAACTATCCACCAAGCTCAGGGATAATCGCTCTCAGGTCCGTAAAGGCGACCTTCCCCTTTTTCAAGTTACGTGGTTTCTCACGATGTCAGCTAGGGCTCAAACAAAGCAAACATATGGTGCAAAATAGTCTGGAGACAATAATCCAATATGAAATAAAAAGTATGTTATACTCACAAGGATGGAGCCACAATAAAGGCTCGATTTCATCACGTTGTGTAGTTAAGGACTACACTCCTATATAGCAGGAACCAATAGCCCAACAGATAAATGATAAATGTAAATACTTTATTGGATAGTCTTAAATAAACATTCTAATGGCCAATTAGAAACTTGCATAAAATAAAATACAATAAAATAAACTAAATATATATATCACAATAAGGGCATAACAGTGATGTATAAAGTCCCCAGGACGCGTTTCACCGAACTCCTTTCTTCTTCATCAGCTGGGTAAAAGTCAGAATACAATCCTCCCTCTATCAGGAGTCCTGCTAATATACCGTGTCCATGCTTTAGAAAACGATGTACAGCTGTTGCTTGGCATGCTGATTTCTCTCCTTTTTCGGCGGGCGCTGTGTGTGCTCCAAGCCTCCGTCTCACTACATTCCACTTCCGCATATGACATCACCTGGTTTCTATCAAACTCACGATGCAGCTGTTCATCCAATGAGGACCTCGATCTCTCACTTCGAGTGTCCAAACAAGTATAAAGCACCGTCCCAGGGACGGAGAAGAGACCAGAAGAAGTGGCAAATACAATCACAAAAATAATAGAAATGCACAATTAGCTTACACTTCACTCGTAATCATAATGTCACACATATATATATATATATGGAGGGTTGTGCAAAGGAAAACGTGTGCTCTAAATGTAACTAATACAGCCATTATCTTTATCTACAATAGTATCCAAACATGTACTAATTAACCTCCAATACCTATTAGCATTCAGTATCATTTCATGTAAATAAAGAGAAAAAAATCTTTATATAATATCTAATTCTGCAAATTGATCTTTACTCTTTCCCATCACGTCCATCCTCACATAAGGATACATTTATATGTTGCCAGTTGTAAATGTCTTTACATCCAATGTATCAACCTTCATTCAAGATGCATATTGATATATTTCTAAGGTAAAAGACAATTAAAATAAATCTTAAAACTGTATCTAAACCTTAATATAATATTAATATATTTCTAATGTAAATGACTGTTACAAGGACCCGATATATTGTTACAACCTGACTCCTTTCATTAAAAACCCTATTCTACTGGCATTCAGACCGTACAAACAGATTACACAAACTCTTATAAAGGCCAATTCGTCGGTACGAACGATGGACCCCCCCAGCCTTTGGCGTGTGCCGCCATTTAACCTCGTCACCTCTCGAAGTACCAAATGGCCGACCACCCTGCGAGCGGAGTGTGATGCTCATTTACTATGCCCCTCCCCCCCTCGTCTGCTGGCTTTATGACTAAATTTCCATTATTCTTCAGTTCTCTAAGTGCTTTCCTTTCTTGTATATTTAAGTTATCATGGAATTTCTCTTTAAGATCTAATGTTTTACATTCATTTAGGACTGTAACGGATCGCCTGGCACCCCGACTGGGTACCTCCGTTAATGGATGCTCCTAGTGCTTCCTGAGGACTCCAAGCACTCTGGCAGACACCACAATCATAGGAATGCTGTAGACCGTTGAATAGGAACCATACGAATAGGCTTGCACTCCTAGCAGTCAACTGGAACAGCATGCAATAAATCCTCCCCCCCCCAATAATGAGACGACACATCACTTTGAGGGTAAAAACAGGAACTCTGGACTGGCACATCCAGCCTGGCTTTTATTACAATGATACACATACAGGCCACACCCCGGGGGAAGCATAAAATAACCAATAGCATAGATGTTACCTCCCACACATCTCCTCCCCTTAGATTAACACTTAACACAATTATACAGTACACACTTTTCCCCAATTCCTGGATGTACCCCGAATACATATGATACACCCCTAAAACAGGTATCCCCTGATAGCCTTGATCTGGGTGAGCAACATACTCAAAAATCACCCAGATCGGACCAGGGGTTCGGGAGTTAGGAGCAGGCAAAGTTTTGACCGACCGCATGGGTAAAGTATCCGAAAACAGTTCCATGCATTTTGGCCCTGCAGTCGGTCGCGGAAAAGGGCATGAAACAACCGAATTGCCTGGGTTATGGAGCCTAAGGGGGATTCGCATCAATCCCCTAGTTCGTGGGTTTCTTTCTACCGAACGGCGCGCTGTTCGGTAGTTTCCCCACAAAATCCTGGAAGTCTGGAGGTCTCAGCGGTGCTTGCCTAGTCGAGTGTCCGATTTTAGTTCCAGACACTCGACGGCAAAACACCGCTGTTCGGTAGTTTAAGATGGCCGCCGCCACGTGTTCGCTTCCCGAATGGCGGCCACCCAGAGGACAAAGACCACACTGCACGGATTGCCAATTACCCGTTTGCAACATTGTTGCAAACGGTAATTGGAGGCACACTTATTCCTGGGTGGTCTGGTTGTTCGGTAGTTTCACTCAATATAATGAATGGAGGGATTCTACCGAACAATCAGATGAATGCTGCAGACATATAACCCAGGTTAACTGAACACATTATAACATATGTAATATTAAAGGCAGTATACTGGACTGTGCTCCACAGTCTTAAAGGGACAGTAGTCCCAAAAGTCCCAATATGTCCATAGATGCTTTTAAAAGGGCCAGCAGCAGCAATATAAAGTACAACATGCCCAAATATAGTTCTTTAAATGTACCAATTTTCCAGGGGCCATAGTCAGCAGGTAAGAGGCAGGCAGCCAGGCCCCTCCAATGCCCAGTGGCGAGGTGGGTTCCGCCACAAGGACCATAGTCTCAAACGTAATCATTTTGTCAGAAATCATCTGTTTAGGGAAGAAATTAGATTTCTTCTTTAGATCCGTGTGCTTAAATTCATTCTCCATACATACCTGTCTTTCCACTGGATTTTTAATAAAAAAACTTTTTGAGACAGAGATTTCTTTTGAACTTATTCAGATCTCTATACAGATCGAAGAGATTTTGATGTTTACTCGGGGCGAACTTTAACCCTTTCTTAAGGATCTTCACCTGTTCCTTAGTTATTACTGTTTCCCTAAGGTTATAGATACCCATCTTACTGATATCTCCGTTTAACTCTTTTTCTTCTAGTTCTTTTCTTTAATTTCTCTTCTGTCTTTCTTTGACTGATTTTCCTCCTTTTTTTCTTCTTGAAATGAGTTCCTTCGTCTTTTTTAATTGAGGGGATAATCTGTCTCTTGGTCTTTTTTGTGCCTCTCTATAAGACCAAAAATCCTGTTCCCCTCCTTTATCCTCTAAAACCTGGTAACGGTTCTGCACTTTTATGGGTTCTTGGGCATGAGGCTGATATCTATCTCTATCCTTCCTATATTCTGATCTATCTTGGTGTATGGTCGGTTCCTATCTCTATCTTCATACCGTCCACTCCCTCTTCTCTCCTCATTCCAGTCAATTTGTCTATCTTTCCGGGATCTTAAATTAGGCCTATACCTATAACTGCTTTCTTGTTCTTTTCTTTTATCTATATTCTATGTCTTCCTATAGGTCTGTTTTTTCTCAAAAACCTACATACAAGAAATATACAAGAAAGGAAAGCACTTAGAGAACTAAGAATTTTATAATAAGAAAGCGACAAGGATTTTGACAGACGTAACTACGTATAAAAAAATTGATGGCAAAGCTAAGTCTGAAGATTTAAGAAAAATGTAGAGAATTTTTAAAAAAGGGCCTAGACAGAGGAGTGCTAAACCAAAAGGAATTTGAGTTTATCAACATTTTACATCCGAAGATTCCGGTCTTTAACTTTTTACCTAAAGTGCACAAGGATGTCACCAATCCCCCGGGTAGGCCTATAGTGGCAGGGAGAGATGCCATTTCGATCAGACTATCCCACTACATAGATCTACAACTCCAACCTATAGTTCAGAATACGAGATCCTATATAAAAGACCGTATAGCGTTACTGAACATGCTTAATAATTGCGTGTGGGAAATAAACCTTTTATTAGTTGCGTGCGACGTTGCAGCCTTATACAGCAGCATACCCCATGAATATGGATGCAGAGCAGTAGCTCACTTTTTAAGAAATAGTTCGGATTATGTAGAAACACAGATTGAGTATATCCTGGAAGGCATTAGAGGTTAATCCTAGAAAATAATTATTTCTGGTTTGGAGAAGAATTGTTTTTACAAGTTAATGGGACGGCCATGGGGACCAAGTTCGCCCCCATCTATGCCAATTTATGTCATATTGGGAACAACACTTTATATATGATGGGCATAGCTAGGGGGGGGAGCTTGGTCACCTATGGCCGCTAGATTGACAACATTTTCTTTGTCTGGAAGGGAGAAATTCAACTTTTGGAGGAATTTTTAGTTTTACTGAATTCAAATACATGGGGATTTAGTCTCCCGAGTACCTGGAGTGAGCAAGAAGTATCATTTTTAGATCTGACTATTTTTATAGAAGAAGGAAAAATTAAGACGAATTTTTTTTTTTAAAGCTGTAGACGCCAATAGTTTTATTGAAAGAGAAAGCTGTAATTTTACTCCCTGGTTAGAAAATGCCACCAGAGGCCAGTTTTTACAAATTAGGCGGAATTGCACAGATTTGGAGAATTACAATGATCAATTAATGAAGATTAAACAAGATTTTTTGGACAAGGTATACGAGGAAACCAAATTAGAGGAAGCAAGGACATAAGTTAAAGAAACGGAACAATGTCTTAAGATATAAGGATCACGCTCAACAAAATATGGAAGGAGTGCCTATTATCTGTAATTACAGCACTGAAAATTATAAAATTAGGAGAATAGTAAATAGGTTCTGGCCCATTCTTCGCCAGGACCCGACTTTAGAAAAAATATTACCGGAAAAACCCCAATTCATCCACAGAGGAGTGAGGAATTTACGAAGTATGTTAACGTCTAGCTATATTAGAGACTGAAAAAAGAAAGATATGTTTTTTTTTGTTTTCTTTTTTTATAACAATCATTGTTTATTTGAATCAGCATACAATGTTCTCACAGCCTCACTTTCAAAGAAAGAAGAAAAGAGCACTCTGGCTGTGGAACGGCATAATGATCTTTAATGGGTTTCTTGGTCCTATGTATACTTCATACAACAAATCAATAAAATAAATGTTCTTTATTAAATATTTATTGCTCATTTCTTTTTTCTTTTTTTTTTAAATTCTTTATTTTTGTGGTGCATTTCAGTGAGTACATGCTCTTGTAATGCCACAACAGCAGTAGCAAGAAGGGTGAATAACATAGTTAAAACAGACATATGGCATGGATAGTTATTGCACACAAAAAGGGGGGGGAGGGGGGATATATAAGTGGATTTCTCCTACTTGGGAAGTTATTGCACACATTTTTAAAAGGTAAGTAGCATAGTTTTAGGCTTTCCAACGTGTCTATAGTGTGTGTAGAGCATTTTCATTGTTAGTTATTTAGACAGATTGGTAAACATGCATGAGTGTGTTATATAGCAAACTAGTAGGCATATAGATTAAGGTGACACTTATGGGTGAGATAGTACAGGCTTGTCGTCAGCCTCTTAAGTAAGATTAGAGGGATGCGTCCCGGCTACAGTAGGCAAACATACAGGTGCATAGCTAACGGGCTATCAGTGATGGCGTCAACATTAGTATTAAAGACATTAGTACAGAGCTCCTGGCGAGTTAATGCTGAGATAAAGAGCTTTGGGGACGGTACTATAGCTTATATCAGGGGGTTGGGGCCACTGGGTACGCAGAGATGTTAGAATCAATGATTACTGTGGGTAGGCAATCTAGGCGTAGCGACAGTGTGTGCAAAAGAACTGTGGGGCAACAATGTAGGGACAACAAGTTAGGAACCATAGAAATAAAATGGATGGCACATTAAGCTACTTGCTCCATGTGCTCTGTGGTACAGCAGGTAAAGTTCATAAGTCTTTCAGCCAATGCCCATAGAAGGGCAATTCCGTTTACCACTGCTTACTCCGATGGGGGCTTTCTCACGGGCCCTGACCTCCCAGTCGTTTGGCCCAGGCTTCTCCAGGCTCACCTTCCAGCTCTCTGTCCGAGCTTTGAGTCGCGCCTCTGCCATGGCGTTCGGCGGCTGGGATGTAGCTCCAGCACTAAGCAGTAGGGTAGACCTCCGTGTTGTGGCACAGGTTGCTACTGCGACCATAGAGGGTGGAGGTATGCCGTGCTGGCCTCTGGTTTTTGGGTCAGGCGTTGAGTGTGCTTGGGGGGGTTGCCTTACGCTCCTACTCCTGTGCTTGTGGAGGCAAGTGCTGTCACCCGAGCAGGCTGGCGCTCCCGCCCGCCATGATGATTGTTGGTGTCTGAGTTGCCGGGTAGCTGCTCTTGGGGCTCTAGGTAGTCCGACCTCTGCCTTGATCTGCTTCTCCAGTGGGGACCGGGATGACCCCCACCGGTCCAAAGGGGGCTAGTATCGTCGCACGTGGGCTCCAGGACCGGGGGGGGAGCGGCCGTCTCGCCCCGGCTCCATCTTCACGTGGCTTCAGATTTATATCTGTCGGTTCCATGTTGCTTCCCCAGCATGGGTAGTGCACCTTGGTGGGTCTCAGGGTTTCGTAGCCGCCGTTGTTGCCACAGCTTGTGGCCGCCATGCAGGAGCTCATGTCGCCCACGTCTACTTCTCTTGGCGGTTAAGCTCCACCCCAGAAAGATATGTTTTTTAATAAAGAAAACGTTTTTTTTTGGTTGTGGCCAGTGCTTGGCATGCAGAAGAACAGGGAACAAGAAAATAAAAATTATGCACTTTAGGAGTAAGGAAGGGAAAGAATATGAAATAAGAGAAGTCATCACATGCCACACGGATAATGTGATCTATGTGATACAATGCCCCTGTGGTTTAAATTATGTAGGAAATACCACTAGGGCACTCCATATTAGGATCGAGGAACATAGCAGAAATATAATGAAGGGAGCAGATAACCATAGCGTACCCCTCCAATATAAACTTTACCACAATCAATCTCCGTTTTTAGGACTAACAAGAGTGGAAAAAGATTGGAGAGGGGGGAATTTTGATCGGAAACTCAGCAAAGAGGATATAAAATGGATCTTCAAACTTAATACCCTTATTCCCTATGGGCTAAATTCTGAATTTGAAATCTTACGTTGTTTAGATTATTGTGTTTTATATAGTTTGACAGCTATTTTAAAGTTTTTTTCTAGATTAGTTTAGCACTTTACGATTTCACCTACTTAAGAGGTGTATTTTTATTGGGTAGTATTTTTTTATAATCCAATAAAAGGGACACAGAATTTAATACGTTTTTTATTGTTTATTTTTTATAATACACGGAGCCTCTCTTTATTGCCTTTTTTTAATTCCCCTATTTCTTTGTAGCAGAGGTTTATCTACTTAATACGTATACTCTCATGGGGAAGTATTTCTAATTCAGAATATAAATTTACAGAATAGAAAGTGACACAGATTTTTTGGGGTGTATCTTTTTAAGAAATAGAATCTTCCATTTTTTAATGTGCATAGATACAGTTTTAAGATTTGTTTGAATTGTCTTTTACATTAGAAATATATTAATATTATATTAATGTTTAGATACAGTTTTAGGATTTATTTTAATTGTCTTTTACCTTAGAAATATATCAATATGCGTCTTGAATGAAGGTTGATACATTAGATGTAGAGATATTTACAATTAGCAACATATAAATCTATCCTTATGTGAGGATGGACTTGATGGGAAAGAGTAAAGATCAATTTGCAGAATTAGATATTATATAAAGATTTTTTTCTCTATTTATTTACATGAAATGATACTGAATGCTAATAGGTATTGGAGGTTAAATAGTACATGTTTGGATACTATTGTAGATAAAGATATTGGCTGTATTAGTTATATTTAGAGCACACATTTTATTTTGCACAGCCCTCCATATATATATACGTGACTGTTATGATTACGGGTGAAGTGTAAGCTAATTGTGCATTTATTTTATTTTTGTGATTGTCCATACTAACCTTAACTATCTGCCTCACACCCTTAGAATGACTAACGCTTCCATACAAGGAGATGACCTGTCGGTTTCCAGCACCCCGACCAGATCAGGCTCACAGAGAAGGTATGCCATACCTGCAAGCCCAGCGTCCAGCTATAAGTCCTGGACAATCCCGAAAATTACCACAGAACTCAAAAAGAGGAATATCCCCTTCCTGGCCACAGCCAGGAAGGTTTAACTTTTTCGGTTGCTAAACACTCAGGAGGACAATGAAAGACCTAGCCCTAGTTCTGAGTTTAACATGCAAAACAGCCTATCGGAACTGCACGTCATGATGGCCTCCCTAGTGTCTTCCGTAGCCACTATTAATAATAGGCTGGATAATTTGGAAGCTGATAATACACCAACCATTCTGGAGGTTCCAGTTCCGATAGACCAGCCTGAACTTAACCCAGGAGGTAACATTAACCCCGTACCCACCAAAACTACCAACATTATAAACCCTATCCACCTCATTCCACAAAACCTGAAGTGTAACATCACAGAAGGGAAAGACATTAACCTGGCTTCACTACTGATAGCTTCTCAAGAGGTTATTGAGAACAGGTCATATACGTTCGATGACCTATCAGTAGCCATAAAGTCTAGAGACCCTAGACTTAACAGGAAACTTAACATCCCTGAATTCATTCTGGCCTTCGGACTATACAGAGACGTTATCTGTAAAGCTTTTCCCCTCCGTAGAGAGGAACTTGACTTATACCTCCATAAAATCATTGACCTGGCATATAAGTACGGAGGCAATGCCTTTTATGATTATCACAAATCAATCGCATCCAGGTCAGCCGCTTCACTCACCCAATACAATACTAACACCGACTGGGGTCAGTTAGACACCGAACTGTTTCTAAGGCATTTTGCGGGTCTCAAAACACCTTCTTGTGCTATATGCTCGTCAGCAGCTTATACGGTTAACTTTTGTTCTGACAACATAGCAGTTCCCTCTACCAGTAACGCCAAGCCTGAATATCAATCTAACACGACACAGAGAGAATTGAGACAAACTAGGAAGGCCAATTGTTTTCTTGGGTAAAGCACAAGTCTGTAATAACTTCAATGCCGGTGGTTGTAGTTACAGTGCTTGCAGACTTCTTCATGTGTGCTCACTTTGTCACAGGGCACACGCTAAAGCCATGTGCCCAAACAGGCTGTACCTTAAAAGATCCTCCACTCCAATAAACATTACTAACTTGCAACGCTACCTGTCTAATTATCCTTCTTTACATCTGGTAGAATTACTCACATCTGGTTTTACTGACGGGTTTCACACAGGTTTTATTACACTCCCCACGGGTATTTTGGAATGCCCCAGCCTACAGTCAGCACTCACAGACCCCAGTAGCATACAAGAACTCCTACTCAAAGAAATTAACAACGGTTTCATGATAGGGCCTTTCAAAACACCACCTTTCAACCCCTGGAGAACAAATCCTCTAGGCATAGCTATGGGGACATTTAATAACAAAAAGAGGCTTATAATTGACTTTTCAGCACCTCACTCTGCCACTATACCCAGCTTGAATGCACTAATTCTGTCAGAAGATGTCTCCCTCCAATACGCTAGAATTGATGATGCCATACAAGCCATCATTCAAGAGTAGCCCCAAAATATTTGATATCTTCGCCGAGACTTTAACCTGGCTCCTACTTAACAAGGGCAGATGTCCAGTAGTCATCCACTATTTAAACGACTTCCTCACCATAGAAGCACACCAAGCAGCCTACGTCACATGCTCTCTCTATTCAAAGATCTGGGAGTCTCTGTTGTCCCAGACAAAACAGAAGGTTTCAAAAACCGAGATTACTTTCCTGGGTGTAACACTCAATTCTGTGTCTATGCAAGCCAGCCTGCCCCAAGAAAAAGTAGACAGAATTCTCTCATATCAACATCTGCACATCACAAGGTTCTTGCACCAGGAAACCGCTACAGTCACTACTCTGGTCACTTAATTTTGCAATGAGAATAATACCTCAGGGGAGGTCTTTCATTTCCAGAATTCTCTCTCTCCTTCATGGGCTCCCTGACGATGACTCCACAACCCTTTTAGACATACCAGCTATAGCAGATCTTGAAATGTGGCATCTATTTCTGTCCTCTTGGAATGGCAGGTCGCTATTCGTCCCCCCCTATTTCTGATGATTCCCCGATAGTTTGGCTATGCAGCAATTTTTGGTAATGACTGGGTGTACGACTCTTGGCCACTAGAGACTACCACACTAGAACATTTCAATACCACCTCAGGACTATTCAAAGTATTCCCTATTGTAGCTGCTGCACACATATGGGGTAAGGAATGGAGAGGGCAATTGGTCAGGTGCTTTTCAGATAACTTGGCGGCATGTAAAATTATCAATAAAGGCCGCTCTCAGTCCATTACCATCATGAAATTGGTAAGGAGACTTACCTGGCTAGTGGCAAATCTTCAATTCTGTATCAATTGCATTCACGTACCAGGTATTCAGAACAACGCTGCTGACACTCTCTCACGCTCTAATTTACAGAAATTTCTCAGAGTCCATCCGTCAGCAAACGCGCAATCCATAGAGCCTCCGAGCTTCACAGACCTAATAATGCTTTTAATATCCTGTTATTTCACAGTAGGTCGCTCGCACAGGCTGGTTTATCTCTTAATACGAGGAAAGCATATTCAAGAGCATATGATTTGTTTAAAAGATTTGTTCGTGATTATTATATAATAAATGTTTTTTCCGTAGAAACCATGGTTGCATTCACAACTTTTTGCCACATATCTCTAAATTAGCATACAATACAATCAAACTTTGCTTAACAGGCATACAACACTACATGTTAACCAGTTATCCCAACAAAACTCAATTTCTAGCACCCTACCCAGTGAAAAGTGTCCTTAAAGGTATTCAGAGACTAACAGTTGATAATCCCATTAAGAGACTTACCATAGATAGTATACTGTTTAGGAGTATCTCTGATTTACTAGACAAGTCCCCTTTAGACCAGGTCACGAACCTAATAATCAAATCCGCAGCCTACATAGCCTTCTACGGTTTCTTGAGACTTAAAGAATTTTCTGTGGAGAAGGTGTTCGACTTTAAGTCATGCCTTCAGTGTAAACACCTAACTAAAAAACAGGACCACTGTATTCTGTCAAATGCTCATACCTAAACGAGCCAAACTGGTCCACCAGTAGAGATTAAAAATTACCCTAGCTCTACCAAATGGTGCCCAATCCGCATTCTGGATAAACTAGTGGAATCTCAACTTACTTCAAACCCTGATTCCCCACTATTGGCCATGCAAGGGAAACCCCCTAACCACCAAACAATTCATGCTTTACATCCGTACGTTATTACTCTGGCTAGGACACAACCCGCATTCTCATTCATTCTCGGGCCATTCATTCCGTATTGGAGCAGCCACAGCTGCCTCCGGAAACCATGTACCAACACATATCATTAAAAATATGGGACGGTGGAAATCATCCGCATACAACAGATACATGCATAATTCTGAGAAAGAAATAAGGTTGGCTTTCCATGAAATGTCTAAGTAATGCATTGCTTAATAAATGTATCTGTCTTAAAGAATTGCTTCTTATATTTTTGCCCTCTTTTACAGGTCTAACCTCACATCAGTTTCGGCACACCTCAACTGACTTTGCTCTTACTACATTTGCTCCATATTATACCATACGTCCTCTAAATGTGCCATACACACACATATATATAACGTTGCAAACATAGAGGTATGTATATATGTACATTTTACACAAAGGAGATGCAAAGAACAGAAATGATTGATTAATTGATAGAAAAGAAAGTTTGTGTTTATAAAATGTATAACCTGTGGCCATTCTCCTCCGGACATTGCACGTTTTTTTATTTCATTGATAGTATTCTTTCGAGAATTTGGGTCCACTCGTGATACTAACACAGGTTGAAGAGCCCGAAGTATTCCTGTAATACAAATGTAGAATCTCATGAGAGATAAACATGCTTTCATAATTAAAAACACTATATCTACTTGGAAATCATATAAATCGATTATCTATTAGGAATTAAATAAACTACTCAACCACAATATATCCCCATAAAATTACCTGCAATCCCACCAACACCCTCTCCCTAGGCGAAGGTGCCGTTTGAGCACCAAAACGAACGTCAGGTTTATTTAATTTTATTTTCACTTGCACTATGCACTGATTTATCACGTATTCTATTTTGATAATAGTGTTGGTGGGATTGCAGGGAATTTTATGGGGATAGCCACAAGGATAGATATGGAAGGTATTGGTGACTCAATAGGAGTAACCAAGTTACATACTATTAATAGCAACCACAAAGATGCACACAGGGAGAACAAGGAGAGGTTCATTCTATTTGGCATTCTATTTGGCAAGTATCTGCAGCCATGATAGATGGTATTATTACCACCCACGAAGGTGCAAACAGAGAGAACTAGGAGAAGTTTACTCTACCATTCAGCCTAGCATTTGGCAGGTATCTGCAGCTAGTATATTAGTTAGAACAAGCTATGGATCTATACAGCAATTATTATTACTTATTAAGGTGCAGGCAGGAAGAGTTGTAGGATTCACTCCTTTTTGTATTGTGGATTCCACTTTTTTCCTTGATATCCCTCTCCCCTCACTGTGGACACTGTAACCTCCTATAACTAGCCCTATTCCCCTCTCCATAATTAGCATCATTCTCAATGTGGCAATCTTTAGATCCCCATTTTAGGTTGTCTATATTGGAAGTAACTCTTTAGTGAATCTTTCCCTTTCTAATCCTGTTGAAAGCAGACCCCACCTTGGGATTGGACTAGATAATTGCTTTCTATTACTATAAAACGGACCCATAAATGGGAGTCTGATTCATATTCTTTAGAGGGATTATTGATACACCCATTACATTAATAGACACCCTAATTTAATTGATAAACAAATAAAGCCTAATAAACTACTGTATAAGCAACAAAGTGAATTACTCGGTTACCAAATTGTATCGATTTCCCTTCATTCTATCACAGCTGCATTCACTCTTAGGACTGTAAAGTGTTCCTTATAAATACCAATCTATGGATCTCCTGGGAGCTCTTGAAATCTAATCATTCTAAGTTAGTTGGGGTTAAGCTCTAGGGGGTAATTGGTACCACCAACACTCACTGACCAACCCTTACAAGTAATATCTACTGGATGATAAGGGTTTCCTAGTAATTCTTGAACATAATCTATAATTGAATTGCATTGATTGGTGCATCAGCCCATGGAATAGAGGATTGGGCTTTGGAGAGCTGGACCACTGGTTTTGGTTGAACAAAAAATGTTTGACCCAGAACCCATGAATGGTGCCTTTCGCTTAATAGCATTTTAACCTCTGCAACATTATAGTTACATAGTTACATAGCTGAAAAGAGACTTGCGACCTGTGGGGATATTTATGGGATAATAATAGTAAACAGATGAGAATTGCCCATGATTTTCAATTCTCAGATCCCAAAGATCGTTATCGTTATAAGTGAAATGTATATCATATCAATTAGTCACAGATTTGTTATAAAAATAGATAATATTTATTTTTATATTCAAATGATAATAATATAAGTAACATGCATGATAATAATCAATGGAATTTCAGTATAACATGAATATGCAATACAATGTGGCAATTTAAAAACATTTCCCAATTAACGTAGTTTAGAATATACAGCGTAGCTGTCAAGACTATTTACGACCCTTTCTTCACAGAGAAGGAATGTGAAAGTTTCACAGGGAGAAGAGAATTCCTCAGCATGCAGCTTAAAGCAATAAAAACTTAGCTGGCAGAGTAACCCTTTCAATGCTGTCTAGACCTCCTAAGTAATTAAGATCTACTCTTGTGTAATTTTGAATAAAATAATATTTAAACAGTCAGTAACCACTTCCTTGAATCCATCCAATTAAGAGAAAATCTACATGTTCTATAAGCTGATATTTAATTAATTTGTCTAACAGATATTTTATCTTATTTTAGAGCAAATCAATACAGCTGGATAAATGTCACGATATACTAACATGTGATATTAATTACATAAATACAATGTTATCGTTTTTACCTGCAGAGTAAAAAGTTTAAAAATGTATTCTTATTACTAAGATTTCTAATTATGGAAATCTGAACGTGCTTTTATCCAGTCATATATCATGCTATTAATTTTAATTAATTTTAATTAATTAATGGAAGCCAGTATAATTACCAGTAAATAGATATTCTCACCAGATGTTCTCAGGTAGCTTCAGGAACTTGTTTGTCATGGGTCTCTTTCTCTGCATTGTCCCTCCTGGCTCTGCCTTGATTACTCTGATTGCCCGATTCTGCCTCCTCTCTTCTCTTGTCTTAACTTTTTAAAGGGAAAATTCCTTAGGTGATAACCAATAGCATCACTGTGGGTGTGGTTCCTTTTTAGGTAACCATTTTAGTATTTGGACTGTAGATGGCAGTCTTGTCCCACTAAACATACCTATCCAGGAAAGAGTTAACTTTTCCTGGTGGGTATTTTGACGTAATTTACGTTATCTATATGGTGGCTATAATTTTAAGTATCCTTTCAGATGAAAGGGTCTTTCTCAGACTTTGTGACTGCATTTTCTGTAGTAATTCCTAATATGACAGTTTGTAATACTACAAATGACCCCTAAATACAATGGGAATCTGTTAGGTATAGAAAATAAAATAATTATTTAATCTTCCCTGTCACCTATGTCTGGGTTTAAAATGTATTCTATTCCATTAGCATTTAGACAGTCTATCCATCCCCCGTCTTCATGTCTTATCTATTTGGTTTGTTTATATTACACATTCCATTCAGCTCGGGCAAAGCAGTCAGTTTTAGAGAAAGGATAGAAATGTTGTGTCTCTTTGTTAACTTGAGAATAACAAAATGGAGTCTGGTCTGTTCAAATTGACTTCAGAATATACACTTTGTATTTCTATCATAGCACAAAATGTCTGCCGATATAAATACCCTGACAGACCATCAAGTTCAGCCTTCCTCACATTTATTTTTTGCTGTTGATCCAAAAGAAGGCAAAAAGTGAAGTGTTTATGTAGACTGTCTCTTTATCCAAGCAAAATCAAACTTTTCTCTCTGAAGAACATATGCTTCCAATAGATTATTATATATATATGTAGTGATGTCCCGAACGGTTCGCTGGCGAATAGTTCCTGGCGAACATAGCTTGTTTGCGTTCGCCACAGATGGCGAACATATGCGATGTTCAATCTGCCCCCTATTCGTCATCATTGAGAAAACTTTGACCCTGTACTTAGCAGTCAGCAGACACATTCCAGCCAATCAGCAGCAGACCCTCCCTCCCAGACCCTCCCACCTCCAAGACAGCATACAATTTAGATTAATTCTGAAGCTGCATTCCTTTTTTTTGTGTTTGTTTATTATACATTATCCTCCATAGCCAGTAACCTGTGTTTATTATACATAATCCCCATAGCCAGTAACCTGTGTTTATATACATTATCCCCCCATAGCCAGTAACCTGTGTTTATTATACATTATCCTCTCATAGCCAATAACCTGTGTTTATTATACATTATCCTCACATAGCCAGTAACCTGTGTTTATTATACATTATCCCCCCATAGCCAGTAACCTGTGTTTATTATACATTATCCCCCCACAACCAGTAACCTGTGTTTATTATACATTATCCCCCCTGTAGCGGAGAGCCGATCTTTCACAGCTATTCTCCACTAGAGATCCCAGTGAGGCTCAGGAACAAGGTGATGATAAGTCCACAGGCAAGGTTTCTAGCAGGTAGAGTAATACAGCAATATCCCCATCGCAATCCCAATAACTGGACGACACACAGTTTCAGGAGTAGTACTGACAAGCTTTATTCCACAGTTCCTTATAAAGCCCTCTCCCATGCAAGGGAGGAGGTTCTATCACTTAAGACATTATCCAATCTGTGAACAGTAACCTCCCACACATCTCCTCCCCTCCTCTAGCATCATAATCCCCTTATCATGTACATAGTTTTACCCAAGTTTTGGATGTACCCTAAATACTTGGGGTACATCCACAAATCCAATATCTCCAGATAGCCCTAGTCTGGAGGAACAACATATTTTAAAATCAGCCCATTCGGATAAAGCGTTCGGGAGTTATGGGACTTTAAAGTATTGACCGACCGCAGGGGTAAAGTATCCGAAAACAGTTCCATGCATTTTGGCCCTGCGGTCGGTCACAAACAAGGGAATGAAAACAGACGAATTGCCTGTGTTATAGAGCCTGGAGAGGGTTTGAATGAATTCCCTTGTTTGTGGGGTTCTTTCTACCGAACGGCGGGTCATTCGGTAGTTTCTATACGAATTTCTGGAAGTATGGAGGTCTCAGCGGTGTTTGCCTAGTCAAGTGTCCGATTTTAGTTCCAGACACTCGACGGCAAAACACCGCTGTTCGGCAGTTTAAGATGGCCGCCGCCACGTGTTCGTATCCCGAATGGCGGCCACCCAGAGGACAAAGACCACACTACATGAATAGGTAATTACCCGTTTGCAACATTGTTGCAAACGTTAATTGAAGGCACACTTTACACAGGGTGGTCTGGCTGTTCGGTAGTTTCATTCCCTTGTTTCATTCGAATGATTCTACCGAACAACCAGAGGAATACAGTACTTTACACACATTCAACTACCAATATAACCGGATACAATGATTTCTATGCATGTTCACACACATTAAACTAGCAATATGACCAAATACAATTATTCCCATACATGTTGTAGGACAGCCCGGTACCAATCCGCTACACTGCTCCCCCTTGCCCACAAGCCGGCATACACAGTCTGATCCAACACGGATCGGCTTGGGGATGTCCGGGGGCTCACGGATCATTTCTCTAAGTCAGTTTGTCTTGACAACCCGTCAGCATTTCCATTCTGCTTACCCGGCCGGTACTGGATATTAAAGTCAAAAGGCTGTAGCGCCAAACTCCAGCGCAGCAGCCTGGCGTTGTCCCCAGCTACCTGGTTCAGCCAGACTAACGGGTTGTGATCCGTGAGCAAGGAGAAGGGCTGTCCATATAAATAGGGCTGCAGTTTCTTTAGGGCCCACACCACAGCCAGGCACTCCTTTTCGATGGCGGCGTAGCTTACTTCTCGAGGTAACAGTTTGCGACTGATGTAAGCCACTGGATGTTCGCCGCCATCGGCCCCGACTTGACTCAGTACTGCCCCCAATCCAAACATAGAAGCGTCTGTGTGAACAAGAAAACGTTTAGTTGGATTGGGAGCTGCCAAGACAGGGGCATTTATCAGTGCATTTTTCAATTGTTGGAATGCCTGCTCACACTCCGGGGTCCAGTTTACTTGGCGGGGAAGGTTCTTACGGGTCAGGTCAGTGAGGGGTTTGGCCAGGGCGCTATAATTGGGAACAAACTTCCTGTAATACCCCGCTGTCCCTAGAAACGCTAAAACCTGGGTCTTAGTCCTAGGGGTGGGCCACTGGGCTACAGCCTCTACTTTGGCGGGTTCGGGTTTCTGTTTACCGCACCCTACTCTATGTCCCAGGTACTGTACCTCAGCCATTCCGATACTACACTTGGCCGGCTTCAAGGTCAAACCTGCTTCCCTTATCCTATCTAGCACAGCTCCTATGTGAGCTAAATGTTCCTGCCACGTATTGCTAAAAATAGCAATATCGTCCAGGTAGGCACAGGTATAGTCCTGAAATCCATCCAGGAGTCGATCCACCATCCTTTGGAAGGTGGCTGGGGCGTTTTTCATCCCAAATGGCATGACCTTAAACTGGTACAAGCCAAATGGGGTGACAAAGGCCGACTTCGGGATGGCGTCTGGGGCCAGGGGGATTTGCCAATAACCTTTACACAAGTCAATAGTGGTGAGGTATTGGCCCCTGGCCATTCTGTCCAGTAACTCGTCTATCCGGGGCATCGGATAGGCGTCGGATACGGTCTTCTCGTTCAATCTCCTATAGTCCACGCAGAAGCGGGTCGTACCGTCTCGCTTTGGTACGAGGACTACAGGAGATGCCCAAGGACTGTCTGAGGGTTCAATCACCCCCAGTTGGAGCATCTCGTCGATCTCCTTACGCATGTTTGCCCGTACCGCTTCTGGGATGCGGTAGGGAGTCTGGCGCATGGGTAGTTGCCCTGGGGTCTCGACCCGGTGAGTTGCCAGAGGCGTGTATCCAGGTACATTAGAGAACGTGTCGCGTTTCTCTTCTAATAGTTGCTGTACCTCGATCCGCTCCTGTGGGCTCAGCCGATCTCCCAGCGCAACCTCCCCTAAATCCCCGGACAACTGCCCATCCCCCAGCAAATCGGGGAGGGGTAAGCTGTCAAACTCTTCCGTGTTAGGAGCACAGATGGCGGTTACCTCCTCAGTACGCTCGTGGTAGGGCTTCAGCATGTTCACATGGAGCATGCGTCGCCCCCCAGTCCCTGTGCAGGGGCCGATAATATAGGTAGTGTCACATCTTTGCTCCACCACCTTATATGGGCCCTGCCAGGCGGCCTGTAACTTATCATGTCGGACAGGTTTTAAAATTAGTACTTTCTGCCCGACCTGAAAGCTACGGTCCCTGGCTCCCCGATCATACCATGTGCGCTGGCGGGTCTGGGCCTCCTGAAGGTTTTCCCTTACCGTCTTGGTCAACGCTTCTAGGCGGTCCCGAAAGGCCAACACATATGGTATGACGGGGGTGCCGTCTGTGCTCCGGTCTCCCTCCCAATGCTCTCTAATAAGATCTAATGGGCCTCGGACCCTCCTCCCAAACAGTAATTCAAACGGGGAGAACCCTGTGGACTCCTGCGGCACCTCCCGGTATGCGAATAGGAGGTGCGGCAGGAATCGTTCCCAGTCCTTGTGGGTCTCTGCGAAGGTTCGGAGCATCTGCTTCAAGGTACCATTGAATCGTTCGCAGAGCCCGTTCGTCTGGGGGTGGTAAGGGGCACTGATAATAGGCTTAATGCCACAGATCCTCCAGAGGTGTTGGGTGAATTCTGCGGTAAACTGGGTACCCTGATCCGAGATAATCTCCCTGGGTAATCCCATCCGGGAGAATATCCGCATGAGGGCATCCGCGACCGTTTCAGCGTGGATGTTGGTCAGAGCCACTGCCTCTGGATACCTGGTGGCATAATCTACTACCGTTAAAATATACCTTTTTCCTGACGGGCTAGCTTTATTGAGGGGGCCTATCAGATCCACCGCTATTCGGCTAAAAGGTTCCTCTATTATGGGTAAGGGGTGAAGTTTAGCCTTCCTGCGATCTCCCCTTTTTCCCACTCTCTAGCAGGTATCGCAAGTCGTGCAATATCTGCGTACTTCCTGGCTAATCCCTGGCCAGAAGAAACTCTGGGTTAGTCTGTACCTGGTGCGACTAACTCCTAGATGTCCGGATAGCGGAATATCATGCGCTATCCGGAGTAATTCAGCCCGGTACCGCTGCGGTACCACTAATTGTCTCCTCGCTATCGGGTCTGACCCCGTAATCTGCTTGCTTGTTTCCCTGTACAAAAGTTGTTTATCCCAGATAAATCTCTCTCCCTCCGCCCCGGGGGGACCCGTGACAACCTTGTCCCTATACACCTGAAGCGTGGGGTCTGTTGCAACTTCAGCTACAAATTCATTAGGTGGAGCCCAGGGGACACATTCTAGAGGGGGGGTAGGGTTGCTTAGCTGGACCTCCGGCAGTGTGTTGTGGTCCTGGGTGCGGGCCTGTTGTCGGGTGACTACAGGGTTGACCTCCCCTGTGGTGGGCGACTGGGGCTCAAAAGCAGAAGTGAGCCTCCCCAGATCGTTCCCCAATAAAACCTCCACCAGTAAATGCGGCATCAACCCCACCTCCACTTCCCCTGCCCCCGCTCCCCAATGTAAATGTACCCTTGCTGTAGGTAGCCGGTACACTGCTCCCCCAGCTACCCGGACGGCAACAGTTTTGTTCAGTTTTGCCTGATCTGAAATCAGGTGGCTCTGTACCAAAGTGATGGTGGCTCCCGAATCTCGTAACCCCCGGACTGCTGTACCATTCAGATATACGGTCTGTCGATGGTGCCGTAGATTGTCCACATTGGCCTGGACAGGATCTGCCTCGTGCAGTACCTCCCATTGTTCCACAGTGGTAATGGGGACTGCGGAACCATACGGGGTGGCAACTAGGTCCTGGTAGTGGTGGGCTGCGGCCGCCCGGGGTGGAGGTGGGCCTGGACGAATCCAGGTGGAACGGTCCCGCAGCTGTGGGCATTCCCTTTTATAATGTCCCCACTTCTGGCAGTGATGACAGGGGCCAGCGGTGGGTTCTCGGAACCGGGGCTGTGCAGCGGGTGGTGGTGGTGGTGGTAGTGGTCTCGGTGGAGCTGGGGTGTAGGTGGTTCCCCCGAATGTTTTAAAGGTTGCTTTTGGAGCTGCAGGTTTTTGTTGCCTGCGTGCATCCAGGTAGTCATCCGCTTTTCTAGCAGCCTCGGTGAGGGAAGTAGGGTTTCTGTCCCTTACCCATTCCTGGACCTCACTGGTTACTCCCTCATAGAACTGCTCCATCAGCAACATCTGTATTACAACCTCCATAGAACGTGCCTTGCTAGCTTGCACCCACCCGAGTGCTGCCCTCTGTAATCGGCATGCCCACTCTGCGTGCGAGTCCTTCTCTGCTTTCTTTAAATCCCGGAATCTCCGCCGGTATGCCTCGGGTGTTATAGCATACCTGGCAAGTATAATTTCTTTTACTTTACTGTAATTCCTTATTTCGTCATTAGGTACAGTCCGATATGCCTCTGCTGCCCTCCCGGTTAACCTTCCGGCCAAAATAGGTACCCAGTCCTCTGTGTTAATTTTATGCAGTGCACACAGTCTCTCAAAGTCTTGCAGGAAAGCGTCTATATCTTCCTCTGCCTCCACATATGTTTTAAAAGCCTGGTACGGTATTTTAGGCTTACCTTCCTGTGGCACACTACTTGCAGAGCTTTGTTCTGGAACTGTTGTCGCCTGTGTCCTTAGGATGAATTCTTGTACCTCGGACACTGTCCTGGTAATAATTTCTGCTGGGGGGTTTTCCCCATAAAGGGATAGCCTGAACTGAACCTGCCTCTGGAATTCCGATCCTTGTGGTGTTCCTCCCGGCTCCCTCTGTGCCGGAACTGAATCGCCCTCCATTCTGTACTCTGCCATGAGTTCTGTAACAAGTACTGCTTTCTTCTTATTGCTGGCTTGTATACCCCTTGCCTCTAGGAGGTCCTTTAGCGTGGAGCGTTTTAGCGCAGAAAAATCAATCTCCATCCGTACTCCATTTACGCTTGTTCCTCTGTGAGTCTGGATCCCAGCGCTGCCAACCAATGTAGCGGAGAGCCGATCTTTCACAGCTATTCTCCACTAGAGATCCCAGTGAGGCTCAGGAACAAGGTGATGATAAGTCCACAGGCAAGGTTTCTAGCAGGTAGAGTAATACAGCAATATCCCCATCGCAATCCCAATAACTGGACGACACACAGTTTCAGGAGTAGTACTGACAAGCTTTATTCCACAGTTCCTTATAAAGCCCTCTCCCATGCAAGGGAGGAGGTTCTATCACTTAAGACATTATCCAATCTGTGAACAGTAACCTCCCACACATCTCCTCCCCTCCTCTAGCATCATAATCCCCTTATCATGTACATAGTTTTACCCAAGTTTTGGATGTACCCTAAATACTTGGGGTACATCCACAAATCCAATATCTCCAGATAGCCCTAGTCTGGAGGAACAACATATTTTAAAATCAGCCCATTCGGATAAAGCGTTTGGGAGTTCCATGCATTTTGGCCCTGCGGTCGGTCACAAACAAGGGAATGAAAACAGACGAATTGCCTGTGTTATAGAGCCTGGAGAGGGTTTGAATGAATTCCCTTGTTTGTGGGGTTCTTTCTACCGAACGGCGGGTCATTCGGTAGTTTCTATACGAATTTCTGGAAGTATGGAGGTCTCAGCGGTGTTTGCCTAGTCAAGTGTCCGATTTTAGTTCCAGACACTCGACGGCAAAACACCGCTGTTCGGCAGTTTAAGATGGCCGCCGCCACGTGTTCGTATCCCGAATGGCGGCCACCCAGAGGACAAAGACCACACTACATGAATAGGTAATTACCCGTTTGCAACATTGTTGCAAACGGTAATTGAAGGCACACTTTACACAGGGTGGTCTGGCTGTTCGGTAGTTTCATTCCCTTGTTTCATTCGAATGATTCTACCGAACAACCAGAGGAATACAGTACTTTACACACAATCAACTACCAATATAACCGGATACAATGATTTCTATGCATGTTCACACACATTAAACTAGCAATATGACCAAATACAATTATTCCCATACATGTTGTAGGACAGCCCGGTACCAATCCGCTACACCCCCACAACCAGTAACCTGTGTTTATTATACATTATCCCCCCATAGCCAGTAACCTGTGTTTATTATACATTATCCCCCCATAGCCAGTAACCTGTGTTTATTATACATTATCCCCCCATAGCCAGTAACCTGTGTTTATTATACATTATCCCCCCATAGCCAGTAACCTGTGTTTATTATACATTATCCCCCCATAGCCAGTAACCTGTGTTTATTATACATTATCCCTCCCACAGCCAGTAACCTGTGTTTATTATACAGTATCCTCCCATAGCAAGTAACCTGTGTTTATTATACATTATCCCCCCATAACCAGTAACCTGTGCTTATTATACATTATCTCCCCCATAGCCAGTAACCTGTGTTTATTATACAGTATCCCCCCATAGCCAGTAACCTGTATTTATTATACATTATCCCCCCATAGCCAGTAACCTGTGTTTTTTTATACATTATCCCTACATAGCCAGTAACCTGTGTTTATTACACATTATCCCCCCATAGCCAGTAACCTGTGTTTATTATACATTATCCCCCCATAGCCAGTAACCTGTGTTTATTATACAGTATCCCTCCCATAGCCAGTAGCCCTGGTTTATTATACATTATCCCTCCCATAGCCAGTAACCTGTGTTTATTATACATTATCCTCCCATAACCAGTAACCTGTGCGTATTATACATTATCCTCCAATAGCCAGTAACCTGTGCTTATTATACATTATCCCCCATAGCCAGTAACCTGTGTTTATTATAAATTATCCCTCCCATAGCCAGTAACCTGTGTTTATTACACATTATCCCCCCATAGCCAGTAACCTGTGTTTATTATACATTATCCCCCCATAGCCAGTAACCTGTGTTTATTATACATTATCCCCCCATAGCCAGTAACCTGTGTTTATTATACATTATCCCCCGATAGCCAGTAACTTGTGTTTATTATACATTATCCCCCCATAGCCAGTAACCTGTGTTTATTATACATTATCCCTCCCACAGCCAGTAACCTGTGTTTATTATACAGTATCCTCCCATAGCCAGTAACCTGTGTTTATTATACATTATCCCCCCCATAACCAGTAACCTGTGCTTATTATACATTATCTCCCCCATAGCCAGTAACCTGTGTTTATTATACAGTATCCCCCCATAGCCAGTAACCTGTATTTATTATACATTATCCCCCCATAGCCAGTAACCTGTGTTTATTATACATTATCCTCCCATAGCCAGTAAACTGTGTTTATTATACATTATCCCTCCATAGCCAGTAACCTGTATTTATTACACATTATCCCCCCATAGCCAGTAACCTGTGTTTATTATACATTATCCCCCCATAGCCAGTAACCTGTGTTTATTATACAGTATCCCTCCCATAGCCAGTAGCCCTTGTTTATTATACATTATCCCTCCCATAGCCAGTGACCTGTGTTTATTATACATTATCCTCCCATAACCAGTAACCTGTGCGTATTATACATTATCCTCCAATAGCCAGTAACCTGTGCTTATTATACATTATCCCCCATAGCCAGTAACCTGTGTTTATTATACATTATCCCCCCATAGCCAGTAACTAGTGTTGTCGCGAACCCGGAATTTTCGGTTCGCGAACGGCGAACGCGAACTTCCGCAAATGTTCGCGAACCGGCGAACCGCGCGAACCGCCATTGACTTCAATGGGCAGGCGAATTTTAAAAACAACAGGGACTCTTTCTGGCCACAATAGTGATTGAAATGTTGTTTCAAGGGGACTAACACCTAGACTGTGGCATGCCAGAGGGGGATCCATGGCAAAACTCCCATGGAAAATTGCACAGTTGATGCAGAGTCTGCTTTTAATCCATAAAGGGCAGAAATCACCTAACATTGACACCTGTCCTCCAAGCCCAGCCCTGATACACACTGACACAGAGCAGAATAGAGACTGTTCCCCCTACATAGGGTCACTTGGCAGATATGGATTGACACCTGTCCTCAAAACCACTGATACACACTGACACAGAGCAGAATAGGGACTGTTCCCCCTACATAGGGTCACTTGGCAGATATGGATTGACACCTATCCTAATGATCCCTGATACACACTGACACAGAGCAGAATAGAGACTGTTCCCCCTACATAGGGTCACTTGGCAGATATGGATTGACACCTATCCTAATGATCCCTGATACACACTGACACAGAGCAGAATAGAGACTGTTCCCCCTACATAGGGTCACTTGGCAGATATGGATTGACACCTATCCTAATGATCCCTTATACACAGTGACACAGAGCAGAATAGGGACTGTTCCTCCTAAATAGGGTCACTTGGCAGATATGGATTGACACCTGTCCTCATAACCCCTGATACACACTGACACAGAGCAGAATAGAGACTGTTCCCCCTACATAGGGTCACTTGGCAGATATGGATTGACACCTATCCTAATGATCCCTGATACACACTGACACAGAGCAGAATAGAGACTGTTCCCCCTACATAGGGTCACTTGGCAGATATGGATTGACACCTATCCTAATGATCCCTGATACACACTGACACAGAGCAGAATAGAGACTGTTCCCCCTACATAGGGTCACTTGGCAGATATGGATTGACACCTATCCTAATGATCCCTGATACACACTGACACAGAGCAGAATAGAGACTGTTCCCCCTACATAGGGTCACTTGGCAGATATGGATTGACACCTATCCTAATGATCCCTGATACACACTGACACAGAGCAGAATAGAGACTGTTCCCCCTACATAGGGTCACTTGGCAGATATGGATTGACACCTATCCTAATGATCCCTGATACACACTGACACAGAACAGAATAGAGACTGTTCCCCCTACATAGGGTCACTTGGCAGATATGGATTGACACCTATCCTAATGATCCCTGATACACACTGACACAGAGCAGAATAGAGACTGTTCCCCCTACATAGGGTCACTTGGCAGATATGGATTGACACCTATCCTAATGATCCCTGATACACAGTGACACAGAGCAGAATAGAGACTGTTCCCCCTACATAGGGTCACTTGGCAGATATGGATTGACACCTATCCTAATGATCCCTGATACACAGTGACACAGAGCAGAATAGGGACTGTTCCTCCTACATAGGGTCACTTGGCAGATATGGATTGACACCTGTCCTCATAACCCCTGATACACACTGACACAGAGCAGAATAGAGACTGTTCCCCCTACATAGGGTCACTTGGCAGATATGGATTGACACCTATCCTAATGATCCCTGATACACACTGACACAGAGCAGAATAGAGACTGTTCCCCCTACATAGGGTCACTTGGCAGATATGGATTGACACCTATCCTAATGATCCCTGATACACACTGACACAGAGCAGAATAGAGACTGTTCCCCCTACATAGGGTCACTTGGCAGATATGGATTGACACCTATCCTAATGATCCCTGATACACACTGACACAGAGCAGAATAGAGACTGTTCCCCCTACATAGGGTCACTTGGCAGATATGGATTGACACCTATCCTAATGATCCCTGATACACACTGACACAGAGCAGAATAGAGACTGTTCCCCCTACATAGGGTCACTTGGCAGATATGGATTGACACCTATCCTAATGATCCCTGATACACACTGACACAGAGCAGAATAGAGACTGTTCCCCCTACATAGGGTCACTTGGCAGATATGGATTGACACCTATCCTAATGATCCCTGATACACACTGACACAGAGCAGAATAGAGACTGTTCCCCCTACATAGGGTCACTTGGCAGATATGGATTGACACCTATCCTAATGATCCCTTATACACAGTGACACAGAGCAGAATAGGGACTGTTCCTCCTACATAGGGTCACTTGGCAGATATGGATTGACACCTGTCCTCATAACCCCTGATACACACTGACACAGAGCAGAATAGAGACTGTTCCCCCTACATAGGGTCACTTGGCAGATATGGATTGACACCTATCCTAATGATCCCTGATACACACTGAAACAGAGCAGAATAGAGACTGTTCCCCCTACATAGGGTCACTTGGCAGATATGGATTGACACCTATCCTAATGATCCCTGATACACACTGACACAGAGCAGAATAGAGACTGTTCCCCCTACATAGGGTCACTTGGCAGATATGGATTGACACCTATCCTAATGATCCCTGATACACACTGACACAGAGCAGAATAGAGACTGTTCCCCCTACATAGGGTCACTTGGCAGATATGGATTGACACCTATCCTAATGATCCCTGATACACACTGACACAGAACAGAATAGAGACTGTTCCCCCTACATAGGGTCACTTGGCAGATATGGATTGACACCTATCCTAATGATCCCTGATACACAGTGACACAGAGCAGAATAGAGACTGTTCCCCCTACATAGGGTCACTTGGCAGATATGGATTGACACCTATCCTAATGATCCCTGATACACACTGACACAGAGCAGAATAGAGACTGTTCCCCCTACATAGGGTCACTTAGCAGATATGGATTGACACCTGTCCTCAAAACCCCTGATACACACTGACACAGAGCAGAATAGAGACTGTTCCCCCTACATAGGGTCACTTGGCAGATATGGATTGACACCTGTCCTCAAAACCCCTGATACACACTGACACAGAGCAGAATAGAGACTGTTCCCCCTACATAGGGTCACTTGGCAGATATGGATTGACACCTATCCTAATGATCCCTGATACACACTGACACAGAGCAGAATAGAGACTGTTCCCCCTACATAGGGTCACTTGGCAGATATGGATTGACACCTATCCTAATGATCCCTGATACACACTGACACAGAGCAGAATAGAGACTGTTCCCCCTACATAGGGTCACTTGGCAGATATGGATTGACACCTATCCTAATGATCCCTGATACACACTGACACAGAGCAGAATAGAGACTGTTCCCCCTACATAGGGTCACTTGGCAGATATGGATTGACACCTATCCTAATGATCCCTGATACACACTGACACAGAGCAGAATAGAGACTGTTCCCCCTACATAGGGTCACTTGGCAGATATGGATTGACACCTATCCTATTGATCCCTGATACACACTGACACAGAGCAGAATAGAGAGTGTTCCCCCTACATAGGGTCACTTGGCAGATATGGATTGACACCTATCCTAATGATCCCTGATACACACTGACACAGAGCAGAATAGAGACTTTTCCCCCTACATAGGGTCACTTGGCAGATATGGATTGACACCTATCCTAATGATCCCTGATACACACTGACACAGAGCAGAATAGAGACTGTTCCCCCTACATAGGGTCACTTGGCAGATATGGATTGACACCTATCCTAATGATCCCTGATACACAGTGACACAGAGCAGAATAGGGACTGTTCCTCCTACATAGGGTCACTTGGCAGATATGGATTGACACCTATCCTAATGATCCCTGATACACACTGACACAGAGCAGAATAGAGACTGTTCCCCCTACATAGGGTCACTTGGCAGATATGGATTGACACCTATCCTAATGATCCCTGATACACACTGACACAGAGCAGAATAGAGACTGTTCCCCCTACATAGGGTCACTTGGCAGATATGGATTGACACCTATCCTAATGATCCCTGATACACACTGACACAGAGCAGAATAGGGACTGTTCCCCCTACATAGGGTCACTTGGCAGATATGGATTGACAAATCCCTGACAAACAGCTACCACATGCAAGGAAGGCAGCAGGGGCGCAAATGACCCACTCCCGACGCGGGAAGGTAGTGACGACAAATAACAATACAGGACTCTTTAGAGGCCCTGTAATTGTAATCAGTCCACTTGAAATCCTTTAACTTTGATCAATTGGAGGGAAGTCTGGTGCAGAGCCACTGACCCATGCGCAGGGCCAGCCTTAGGCCTTTGGGCGCCCTGTGCAAGAAATCTTCCCGACGCGGGAAGGTAGTGACGACAAATAACAATACAGGACTCTTTAGAGGCCCTGTGATTGTAATCAGTCCACTTGAAATCCTTTAACTTTGATCAATTGGAGGGAAGTCTGGTGCAGAGCCACTGACCCATGCGCAGGGCCAGCCTTAGGCCTTTGGGCGCCCTGTGCAAGAAATCTTCCCGACGCGGGAAGGTAGTGACGACAAATAACAATACAGGACTCTTCTTTAGAGGCCCTGTGATTGTAATCAGTCCACTTGAAATCCTTTAACTTTGATCAATTGGAGGGAAGTCTGGTGCAGAGCCACTGACCCATGCGCAGGGCCAGCCTTAGGCCTTTGGGCGCCCTGTGCAAGAAATCTTTCCGACGCGGGAAGGTAGTGACGACAAATAACAATACAGTACTCTTTAGAGGCCCTGTGATTGTAATCAGTCCACTTGAAATCCTTAAACTTTGATCAATTGGAGGGAAGTCTGGTGCAGAGCCACTGCAATGAGCCTACAGGCATTGCGCATGAGCGTCCAGTAACGTGGCAAAAAAATTCCCAGCTCCCCAGAGGCTGTCCTAGCACCCCGGTCATACAAATATTCATTAACAGCTTTTTCTTGTTGGAGCAGGCGGTCGAACATTAGGAGTGTTGAATTCCAACGTGTAGGGCTGTCGCAAATCAAGCGCCTCACTGGCATGTTGTTTCGCCGCTGGATATCGGCAAAGTGAGCCATGGCCGTGTAGGAACGCCTGAAATGCCTGCCTGGCATTTATTTATTTTACTTATTTACTTTACTTATTTATTTAGGCAATTATACTTATTTTATTTAGGCATTTTACTTATTTATTTAGGCAATTATTTCTTTTAAATCGAAAGCTTAACCAATTGTTAAAACAGATATGAGTGGTGGCACTGGGCAAATAGGCACAGTATCCAATGTGAACCTCACACAGAAGCTGGCAGGCAGGCAACTGCTCTTCTATTACAGTGAAAAAAAATTATTTATTTTAAATGTAAAGCTTAACCTATTGTTAAAACAGATATGAGTGGTGGCACTGTGCAAATAGGCACAGTATCCAATGTGAACCTCACACAGAAGCTGGCAGGCAGGCAACTGCTCTTATATTACAGTGAAAAAAAATTATTTATTTTAAATCGAAAGCTTAACCAATTGTTAAAACAGATATGAGTGGTGGCACTGGGCAAATAGGCACAGTATCCAATGTGAACCTCACACAGAAGCTGGCAGGCAGGCAACTGCTCTTCTATTACAGTGGAAACAAAATTTTGGTTGTAAAAGCACGCTAAAGAGACACCAGATATGATTGGCAACTGTCAAAGCACGCTGGCACAGGTCTGCAGAGCACACGCTGAAGTAGGCCTGAAACACAGACGCTTGCAGACAACTAACTGCTCTTCTATTACAGTGAAAAAAAATTATTTATTTTAAATGTAAGGCTTAACCTATTGTTAAAACAGATATGAGTGGTGGCACTGGGCAAATAGGCACAGTATCCAATGTGAACCTCACACAGAAGCTGGCAGGCAGGCAACTGCTCTTCTATTACAGTGAAAAAAAATTATTTATTTTAAATCGAAAGCTTAACCAATTGTTAAAACAGATATGAGTGGTGGCACTGGGCAAATAGGCACAGTATCCAATGTGAACCTCACACAGAAGCTGGCAGGCAGGCAACTGCTCTTCTATTACAGTGGAAACAAAATTTTGGTTGTAAAAGCACGCTAAAGAGACACCAGATATGATTGGCAACTGTCAAAGCACGCTGGCACAGGTCTGCAGAGCACACGCTGAAGTAGGCCTGAAACACAGACGCTTGCAGACAACTAACTGCTCTTCTATTACAGTGAAAAAAAAATATTTATTTTAAATCGAAAGCTTAACCAATTGTTAAAACAGATATGAGTGGTGGCACTGGGCAAATAGGCACAGTATCCAATGTGAACCTCACACAGAAGCTGGCAGGCAGGCAACTGCTCTTCTATTACAGTGAAAAAAATGATTTATTTAAAATCTAAAGCTTAACCAATTGTTAAAACAGATATAAGTGGTGGCACTGACTGTGCAAATGGGCAAGGCATCCAACCTCACACAGAAGCTGGCAGGCAGGCAACTGCTCTTCTATTACAGTGAAAAAAAATAATTTCTTTTAAATCGAAAGCTTAACCAATTGTTAAAACAGATATGAGTGGTGGCACTGACTGTGCAAATGGGCAAGGCATCCAACCTCACAAAGAAGCTGGCAGGCAGGCAACTGCTCTTCTATTACAGTGAAAAAAATGATTTATTTAAAATCTAAAGCTTAACCAATTGTTAAAACAGATATGAGTGGTGGCACTGACTGTGCAAATGGGCAAGGCATCCAACCTCCCACAGAAGCTGGCAGGCAGGCAACTGCTCTTCTATTACAGTGAAAAAATGATTTATTTAAAATCTAAAGCTTAACCAATTGTTAAAAGAGATATGAGTGGTGGCACTGACTGTGAAAATGGGCAAGGCATCCAACCTCACACAGAAGCTGGCAGGCAGGCAACTGCTCTTCTATTACAGTGAAAAAAAATTATTTATTTTAAATCTAAAGCTTAACCAATTGTTAAAACAGATATGAGTGGTGGCACTGACTGTGCAAATGGGCAAGGCATCCAACCTCACACAGAAGCTGGCAGGCAGGCAACTGCTCTTCTATTACAGTGAAAAAAAAATATTTATTTTAAATGTAAAGCTTAACCGATTGTTAAAACAGATATGAGTGGTGGCACTGGGCAAATAGGCACAGTATCCAATGTGAACCTCACACAGAAGCTGGCAGGCAGGCACCTGCAATTGCATTACACAGGAAAAAAAAAAAAAAAAAAGCAGCCTGATGTTCTAGCCCTAAAAAGGGCTTTTTGGGGTGCTGTCCTTACAGCAGAGATCAGATGAGTCCTTCAGGATTGTAGTGGACACTGAATACCCTAGCCTAGCTATCAATTTCCCTATGTAATCAGCAGCAGCTAAACTTTCCCTCCTCTCACTAAGCATGCATCTTCCGAATGAATCGAAAATGGATGCTGGGAGGGAGGTTGGAGGGTGTGGAAGGGAGGGAGTGCTGCTGATTGGCTGTAATGTGTCTGCTGACCGAGAGGCACAGGGTCAAAGTTTGCCCAATGATGACGAATAGGGGGCGGATCGAACTGCGCATGTGTCCGCCCGCCGCGGCGAACGCGAACACGCTAATTTCGCCGGGAACTGTTCGCCGGCGGACAGTTCGGTACATCACTACCAGTAACCTGTGTTTTTATACATTATCCCTCCCATAGCCAGTAACCTGTGTTTATTATACATTATCCTCCCCATAGCCAGTAACCTGTGTTTATTATACATTATCCTCCCATAGCCAGTAACCTGTGTTTATTATACATTATCATCCCATAGCCAGTAACCTGTGTTTATTGTACATTATCCCCCCACAACCAGTAACCTGTGTTTATTATACATTATCCCCCCACAACCAGAAACCTGTGTTTATTATACATTATCCTCCCCATAACCAGTAACCTGTGCTTATTACACATTATCCCTCCATAGCCAGTAACCTGTGTTTATTATACATTATCCCCCATAGCCAGTAACCTGTGTTTATTATACAGTATCCCTCCCATAGCCAGTAGCCCTTGTTTATTATACATTATCCCTCCCATAGCCAGTAACCTGTGTTTATTATACATTATCCTCCCATAGCCAGTAACCTGTGCTTATTTTACATTATCCTCCCATAGCCAGTAACCTGTGCTTATTATACATTATCCCCCCATAGCCAGTAACCTGTGTTTATTATACATTATCCCTCCCATAGCCAGTAACCTGTGTTTATTATACATTATCCTCCCCATAGCCAGTAACCTGTGTTTATTATACATTATCCTCCCATAGCCAGTAACCTGTGTTTATTATACATTATCCCCCCACAACCAGTAACCTGTGTTTATTATACATTATCCCCCCACAACCAGTAATCTGTGTTTATTATACATTATCCTCCCATAGCCAGTAACCTGTGTTTATTATACATTATTCTCCCATAGCCAGTAACCTGTGTTTATTATACATTATTCTCCCATAGCCAGTAACCTGTGTTTATTATACATTATCCCCCCATAACCGGTAACCTGTGCTTATTATACATTATCTCCCCCATAGTGTGGTGGAATCTCGGTAAAAATAAATTTAGTAGGCCGAGATTACCACGTGGCATGTGTACGTGCATATACTGGTGTATCGGTCGGTTGGTTGCACGTGGCAAAGATACGATCAGTAGTGTACGGAGCATGTGCGAGAATACCGAATGTAGTATTCCCCTCCTCCATTGTGCTGGGCAAGCCATGCGGTCAAACAGGAAGTTAGTTCTTATTCGTTTGATTGGGTAAGAGAATGTGTGGGTGGAGCTACTTATAGGTGGAGTTACATGCTTATATAAGGAGCCTACACTATTGTCCGGGGCTCAGAACTTGTTGTATTTTGGTGACATTAGTCCCTCTGAGTCCCGATCGGTGAACCGAATAAAGAATCTCTTCCTTCCTGAAGAAACCTTTGTCCATCTCTCTGTGCTTGGCTTCCGTCAGTTTCTCCGGTATCAATAGCCAGTAACCTGTGTTTATTATACATTATCCCCCCATAGCCAGTAACCTGTGTTTATTATACATTATCCCCCCACAACAAGTAACCTGTGTTTATTATACATTATCCCCCATAGCCAGTAACCTGTGTTTATTATACATTACCCTCCCCATAGCCAGTAACCTGTGTTTATTATACATTATCCCCCCATAGCCAGTAACCTGTGTTTATTATACATTATCCCCCCACAACCAGTAACCTGTGTTTATTATACATTATCCCCCCACAACCAGTAACCTGTGTTTATTATACATTATCCCCCCACAACCAGTAACCTGTGTTTATTATACATTATCCCCCCATAGCCAGTAACCTGTGTTTATTATACATTATCCTCCCATAGCCAGTAACCTGTGTTTATTATACATTATCCCCCCATAGCCAGTAACCTGTGCTTGTTATACATTATCTCCCCCATAGCCAGTAGCCTGTGTTTATTATACATTATCCCCCCATAGCCAGTAACCTGTGTTTATTATACATTATCCCGCCCATAACCGGTAACCTGTGCTTATTATACATTATCTCCCCACAACCAGTAACCTGTGTTTATTATACATTATCCCCCCATAGCCAGTAACCTGTGTTTATTATACATTATCCCTCCCATAGCCAGTAACCTGTGTTTATTACACATTATCCCCCCATAGCCAGTAACCTGTGTTTATTATACATTATCCCCCTGTTACGACACTCACCGCCAGGGGAATGAAGCCGCCGTTTAGTCGATAATCCCCTTTCTCCAGAAATGCAATTTTAGTCCCACCGATCATAAAACTCCCGAACGGAGCATACGAATACGGTAACTCCCGATCAGCAATCCATCCGGAATCCTTCCACAGCTAGAAATAAACGAAAACGCTGTCCTAATAGTAAATCCCTCCACAAACGAGACAAAGCTCCGTCTTGAAGGTCAAGCAGTAATGTGTTTAATGGGGGCTACCTGCTATTTATGCAGGTCTCCACAAGGTAGACACTCCCCTAGGGGACCTTGTGGAAGACTGTAAAATATATTATACAGCAGCCAATCGCAGTGGCTGTAATACAAGCCCTTCCCATTTTACCCATAAGTCATTCTTTCCTATCCCGGAGATAATTAGGGAGAAACCTAATTAGCTCCGAGGATAGGGACCATCGCCATTTTAAAACATAATAAAAAAAATACAATAAAATACATAAAATCAGAAGTACCGAATGTATAGTGTTCGTGCAACGTATCCCCAGATAGCCTGGATCTGAGGGCATATTCTTACCGAATAGCGCTCAGGTCCGATGTACACAGTCCAATCGCCATGGAGTCAAAGTCTCTCATAAGTCCTTCGGTATACGAATGACTCCATGGGACGGCTACCTGGGTAAGTCCATACGAATTAGAGAAACTCCCGAACTGACCGGTGTTCGTACGCCTCAAAGAAATAGAAGGGGGGCGGTGTTCGGTAGATAAAGAGTCCGTTTTTAGATCCATAGGTTTTGCACCGAACACCGCTGATTCGCCTCGTGTCCAAAATGGCCGCCGCCTCGTGTTCGGCATACGAACGACGACCACCCGTATGAATGGAATGGAGAGGTGTTTGCGGTTAACCACAACATTCTAATTGTGGTCAAGGTGTTAATAAGCCGCACACTCCTCTCCTGGGTGGCCGTTGGTTCGGTAGTTTCAATCGGTACTTAGGGAAAACATACGAACAAGGGCATACGGACAGGAAATCCACGAACTCAAGGCAAACTGACGAACCAGCAATACAGGTCTATGCAGAAGGGTTCGTCACACCCCCCATAGCCAGTAACCTGTGTTTATTATACAGTATCCCTCCCATAGCCAGTAGCCCTTGTTTATTATACATTATCCCTCCCATAGCCAGTAACCTGTGTTTATTATACATTATCCTCCCATAGCCAGTAACCTGTGCTTATTATACATTATCCTCCCATAGCCAGTAACCTGTGCTTATTATACATTATCCCCCATAGCCAGTAGCCTGTGTTTATTATACATTATCCCCCCATAGCCAGTAACCTGTGTTTATTATATATTATCCCTCCCATAGCCAGTAACCTGTGTTTATTATACATTATCCCCCCATAGCCAGTAACCTGTGTTTATTATACAGTATCCCTCCCATAGCCAGTAGCCCTTGTTTATTATACATTATCCCTCCCATAGCCAGTAACCTGTGTTTATTATACATTGTCCTCCCATAGCCAGTAACCTGTGCTTATTATACATTATCCTCCCATAGCCAGTAACCTGTGCTTATTATACATTATCTCCCCCATAGCCAGTAACCTGTGTTTATTATACATTATCCCCCCATAGCCAGCAACCTGTGTTTATTATACATTATCCCCCCATAGCCAGTAACCTGTGCTTGTTATACATTATCTCCCCCATAGCCAGTGTAGCGGAGGGCAGGTATTAAAGACCACGATCTCCGCTGGTTCCACGAGTAAATCCACAGTCAGCGCTGAAAAGTAAGGCAAGTCCCCAAATCCTCCCAATAACCGGACGAAACACAGTTTGGGAGTCAACTAACTCGCTTTATTCACAAGCTGGCATATTTAAGCAGTTCCCCATGCAAGGGGTTTCCGTATAAATAATTCAGGGGATTTCTCCCAACATGCATTGTTCTTTTCCCAACAGGCATTGCTGCACGAGAGGGATACTCCCACTAAAATGGACGATTAAGTGGATTATCCCCTCGTGCAGCAGAACCGACAATTTACTTTAAAATACACATTTTACACATTATTCGGTACTTTGAGATGACCTAACGTTCGGTAGATAGCTGGGGTCTGAGCGCCCCTTTTGTGAGAATACCGCTCAGATCCCCGCTGAAATGACCGAACGCCACACAAATACAGTTTTGTATAGAAGTTCCCCTCAATCTGTCGAACGCATCTAGGGGAACGATTCTACCGAAAACCGGGCTCCCGAATGGCTTGGAAGTGCAGCGGTGTTCGCATCATCGAGTAGCCGTTTTTAGTTCCAGGCACTCGACGACCAAACACCGCTGCGAAATAGACGAATCCAAGATGGCCGATCGCCGCATGGTCGGTAGTCGAACGACGGCCACCCAGGATAGCCTATAATTACCGATTGCAACATTGTTGCAATCGGTTAACAAGTGCCACACGACCCTAAGTGTGTGATCTACCAGGGGGGCCCTTATTCGTTCGGCGAACGGCTTAGATCGCCGCTGTTCGCCGATCGAAGTACTTGTATGCTGGTAGCTTATGGCTGCCAGCATGCGAATTACCATAACATAACATACACACAGCAAATATACATGGCACATATTACAGCCTCTCGACAACCTTTCCATATTATAGTCCAAAAGTGGCTAGGTTTGCCACAATGCTCCCCCAGAATCAAGCCGGCATACACAGTCTGATCCCAACGTATCGGCTTGGGGAGGTCCGGGAAGGTACTCACAGATCACTTTTCAAGTTCAGTTTGTCTAGATAACCCGTCGGCGTTACCGTTTTGCTTCCCTGGGCGATAGTGTATGGTAAACTCCAGCGCAGCAGCCGAGCGTTGTCCCCTGCTACACGGTTAAGCCACACCAAGGGGTTGTGATCTGTGAGTAGGGAGAAAGGTTGTCCATACAAGTAGGGCTGTAATTTCTTAAGGGCCCACACCACGGCCAGGCACTCCTTCTCAATGGCGGCGTAGCTTACTTCTCGTGGTAATAGCTTTCGGCTCAAGTACGCTACGGGGTGTTCGCCGCCATCAGTTCCAACTTGGCTCAGCACTGCCCCCAATCCAAACATTGAAGCGTCTGTGTGGACAAGAAATTGTTTAGTTGGATCAGGAGCAGCAAGTAATGGAGCATTAATTAGTGCAGTTTTTAGTTGTTGGAATGCCTGTTCACACTCTGGGGCCCAGACAACCTGTCGAGGAAGATTCTTACGGGTCAAGTCAGTCAGGGGTTTGGCCAGGGCGCTATAATTGGGTACAAACTTCCTATAGTACCCGGCGGTACCCAGAAATGCTAACACCTGGGTTTTCGTTCTAGGGGTCGGCCATTTAGCTACCGCTTCCACTTTAGCTGGTTCGGGTTTCTGTCGCCCGCTTCCCACCCGGTGGCCCAAGTACTGCACCTCTGCCATCCCTATATGACATTTACTGGGTTTCAGCGTCAACCCTGCCTCTCCAATGCGATCTAGTATGGCCCCTATGTGTTGTAGATGTTCGGCCCAGGTCTGACTGAATATAGCTATATCGTCTAAGTAGGCACAGGCGTATTCCTGGAATCCATCCAGTAGCCGATCTACCATCCGCTGAAACGTCGCCGGAGCGTTTTTCATCCCGAATGGCATGACTCGAAATTGATACAAGCCAAACGGGGTGACAAACGCCGACTTAGGGATGGCATCCTTGGCTAGCGGAATCTGCCAGTATCCCTTACATAAATCTATGGTAGTGAGATACTGACCCCGTGCCATCTTATCCAGCAGCTCGTCTATCCGGGGCATCGGATAGGCATCAGACACCGTTTTGTCATTTAGCCTCCGGTAGTCGACACAGAAACGTGTTGTGCCGTCCTTTTTGGGTACCAGCACTACCGGCGATGCCCAGGGGCTATCGGAATGTTCGATCACCCCTAGCTGCAACATCTCCGCTATTTCTTTTTCCATGTGAGTCCTGACTGCTTCAAGAACGCGGTACGGAGTCTGCCGCATGGGTAGCTGTCCTGGGGTTTCAACTCGGTGGGTGGCTAGCGGAGTGTACCCCGGCAAATTGGAGAAGGTAGCCCCTTTAGCTACGATCAGCTCTTGTACCTGGGCACGCTCCTGTGGGCTTAGCCGCTCCCCCAGCTGAACCCCCTTGGAGGGCTCGATTTGCTCCTCCTGTTCCAACAGGTCAGGTAGGGGCAAATTCTCTTGATCCTCCGAGGCTGAGGCGCATATCACCGCCACATCCTCTATCCTCTCATGGTAGGGTTTGAGCATGTTCACATGGAGCATGCGTCTCTTCCCTACCCCTGAGCAGGGGCCAATCACGTAGGTGGTGTCACACTTCTGTTCCACCACCTGGTATGGGCCTTGCCAGATGGCCTGCAGCTTGTCTGTGCGGACAGGTTTTAAAATTAAAACCTTCTGCCCTACCTGAAAGCTGCGGTCTCTGGCTCCCTTATCGTACCAACGGCGCTGGCGTTGCTGGGCCGCCTGGAGGTTGGTGCGCACTTCCTGAGTCAGCGCCTCCAGACGGTCCCGGAATTCCAGTACGTAGGATACAATAGGGGTTCCATCTGTGCTACTCTCTCCCTCCCAATGCTCTCTAATGAGATCTAACGGTCCCCGCACCCTTCTCCCGAACAGCAATTCAAAAGGGGAAAATCCTGTGGACTCTTGGGGTACCTCTCTATAGGCGAAAAGTAAATGGGGCAGAAAACGTTCCCAGTCTCGGTGTGCCTCTCCAAACGTATGGAGCATCTGTTTTAGCGTACCGTCAAATCTCTCGCATAAGCCATTGGACTGGGGATGGTATGCGGAATTTATTATGGCTTATTATGTGGCTTAATGCCACATACTCTCCATAGTTGCTGGGTGACCTCGGCGGTGAATTGGGTGCCCCTATCGGATATTATTTCTTGGGGAAACCCCACCCGGGAGAATATTTTCATCAATGCCTCGGCTACTGTCTCGGCATGGATATTCGAGATCGCTACGGCCTCGGGGTATCGGGTGGCATAGTCCACTACAGTTAAGATGTACTTTTTACCGGAGGGACTGGGTTTGGATAGTGGCCCCACTATGTCAACGGCCACCCTACTGAACGGTTCGGAAATAATCGGGAGGGGACATAATTTCGCTTTGTGGCGGTCACCTCGTTTGCCTACTCGCTGACATATATCACAGGACGTGCAGTATTGTCTCACATCTTTAGAAATCCCTGGGCAGAAAAATGCATGGGTCAATCTATATCGGGTACGAGTCATTCCTAGATGTCCGGATAAGGGAATATCGTGAGCAATCTTAAGTAGCTCGGGACGGTACTTCTGGGGAACCACTAACTGTTTGGTGGTCACTGTGGCGGACCCCCCCCACTCCCCGTTCTGCAGTGCGGTATAGTAGCCCCTTTTCCCACGTATACCGCTCCCCCTCTGTCCCCACTTGTTCAGTGTGTACCCTGTCTCTATACACCTGTAATGTGAGATCTGCCTTTACCTCGGCTTCAAACTTAGCTGGGGTATCCCAGGACATACGTGTCGGGTGAGGGTCTTGGTCTCTTACCTGAGCCTCAGAGTGTGTAGGTGGAGCCGTGGTGCGGGCTTGTTGCCGGGTGGTGACTGGCTGTGCTTCTTGGTAGGGAGCTTGTGGGACAAAAGCAGATGTCATCTGGCCCAGGTCATTCCCCAGTACCACATCTGCAGGTAGGTTTTGCATGAGACCTACTTCCACAACCCCCTCCCCCACACCCCAATTCAAATGTACTTTAGCAGTGGGCAAACGGTAAACTGCTCCCCCTGCTACCCTCACGGCCACTGATCCACCAGTGTGAGCGGTCCCGGAAACTAGGTGGGGTGCAATCAAGGTGAGTGTGGCTCCGGAATCGGGAAGCCCTTGTAACTCTTTCCCCTCCAGCGTCACCAGCTGGCGATGATGCTGCCTGTTGTCAGTGGCTCTGACCGACATCACCTCATGTAATACCCCTAGTGGTTCCTGTAACGGACCGTTTCAGCATAAAAGGGGAAAAATCCGTTTAGGCGATAATCCCCTTTTCTAGAGACAGGCACAGCTACTGCAGAACACCAAACTCCCGATCTGGATACGAAATAACACTCCGAACTGGAACAGCTGAACAAGAAAAGCATACAATCCGCTTACACTCTTGGCAGTCAGCTTACAATCCAATTCCCCCCAAGAACGAGACGACACTTCATTTTGAGGGTTAAGTAGGAACTCTGGACTGGCTCCTCCAGCCTGGCTTTTATTACAATAATCCACATACAGGCCACACCCAGGGGGAGGCATAAAATAACCAATCCGAGATATGGTACAACCCACACATCCCCTCCCCTTAGCCTTAGAGATAATCCACTTATTATACAGTTTAAAACATAACTTTTACACAATATCTGTAACTTCAAAACCATACATCATATTCGCATAAAAATACATATTCACAATCAATCCATTCGGGGGAACAACATACTCAAAAATTGCATGAATCAGACCAGGGGTTCAAAAGTTACTAAAAGTATCTTTTGGGCCCTGGCTTGCAGCATGGCACAATCTGGCTCAAACAGAAGTAAAACATCCCCCACAATGCATCCCGGCTTCCTCCCTTCTGCCCTGGAGATAATTGGAGAAGTAATCCAATTATCTAGGACTAGAGTCAGACTCCATTAACCACATGGTTGCAAAAAGACAGTAAAAGACATAAAATTACATACTGATACATTTAACACATAAAACACACATTTCTACATATCCCCAGTTTAACTGAACACATAAATACCTACATAATATTTAAGACAGTATTACTGTGATATGTTACAAAGTCTTAAAGGGACATTAGTCCCAAAAGTCCCAATATGTCCATCGCTGATTTTAAAGGGCCAGTAGCAGCAATATAAATTATTACATGCCCAAATATAGTGTTTATAGAGCAATATGTCCAGGGGCCGTAGTCGCAGGGCAGGAGGCTAGCAACCAGGCTTCTCCAGTTCACAGTGGCGAAGTTGGTTTCGCCACAGTTCCTCTGGTTGAACACTCCACATCTCTTGGGCCGCTGGTTCCCGCTGATAATAGTGGGCGGCAGCCCTTGGTGCTGGATTTGGTCGGGCTTGGTTCCAGGTGGGTCTGCCCCGATTTTGGGTGCATTCCCGGGCTATATGTCCCCACTGTTTACAAGAGTGGCACTGGATATTGGCACGCCCATTGTACCGGGAAGCAGGTGGTATATTCCCTGGGGTCGTGCGAAAAGGGGTTGTAGTGGGACCCGGGGTAACGGGAACGCTGGGTGACCCCGTGGTTCGCGTGTAACTCTTGGAGAGGGTTAGCTGATGCCTTCTTGCGTCAAAATGCTGGTCGGCCAATTGTGCCACCTCGGTTAGGGTGAGAGGTTTCCTGTCTCGTACCCATTCTTGGGTCATTGGAGCTAGCCCGTCAAAGAATTGCTCCAGCAGCAGTAACTGCCGCAATCCTTCCATGGTAGTTGTTTGGCATGCTTGTATCCACCCTTTGGATGCTTGGTCCAGCTTGTGTGCCCACTCGGCATGTGAGTCTTTATCTGGTTTCTTCAGGTCTCTAAATTTCCGCCGGTATGCCTCTGGGGTGATGGCATACCTTTCTAGTATCGCTCGTTTTACTTTCTCATAGTCCTTGCTGTCCTCGCTGGGTACAGCGCGGTATGCGTCGGCTGCCCGCCCTGCTAATTTACTTGCCAGCAGGGTGACCCACGTGGGCCGTGCTAAGTCATGTAAATCGCACAGCCTCTCAAAATCTTGTAAAAACCCATCGATTTCCTCCTTTTCCTCGCAGAATACTTTAAATGCTTGATAAGGAACTTTGGGTTTTACCTGGCTGTGGGATGACTCCGTCGCGGTCCCTGCTCGAGATGCTGCATACTGCGGGCTGTGTGCCATCACGTACTCCTGCACATTCGCCATTACTAAGTTCAACATGTCCACTGATATAGGCTGTGGTAAAAATTCCAGCCTGGTCCTCATTTCTCTCTCGTAGAGAGTTTCTTCCATGACTGCTGGGGGTGTAGCGCTGCGGGCTTGGTCTCCCTCCATCAGCTCGGCAATTAGTACAGCCTTAGGTTTGCTGCTGGCTACTTTACCCCTGGCTTCCAGTAGTTTCTTTAGCGTCTGTCTCTTTAATTTAGAATAACCCGTCTCCATTCACTTCGGTAGTCGGTTCTTTCGTTGGATTCTGCTTGCCATTCCCTTTTTCTCATTCGGCAGTTACAATTTGCACGAATTGCGCTCTTTCGGCTGTAAGGTCGGATCCCGTCACTTGCCACCAATTGTAGCGGAGGGCAGGTATTAAAAACCACGAATTCCGCTGGTTCCACGAGTAAATCCACAGTCAGCGCTGAAAAGTAAGGCAAGTCCCCAAATCCTCCCAATAACCGGACGAAACACAGTTTGGGAGTCAACTAACTTGCTTTATTCACAAGCTGGCATACTTAAGCAGTTCCCCATGCAAGGGGTTTCCGTATAGATAATTCAGGGGATTTCTCCCAACATGCATTGTTCTTTTCCCAACAGGCATTGCTGCACGAGAGGGATACTCCCACTAAAATGGACGATTAAGTGGATTATCCCCTCGTGCAGCAGAACCGACAATTTACTTTAAAATACACATTTTACACATTATTCGGTACTTTGAGATGACCTAACGTTCGGTAGATAGCTGGGGTCTGAGCGCCCCTTTTGTGAGAATACCGCTCAGATCCCTGCTGAAATGACCGAACGCCACACAAATACAGTTTTGTATAGAAGTTCCCCTCAATCTGTCGAACGCATCTAGGGGAACGATTCTACCGAAAACCGGGCTCCCGAATGGCTTGGAAGTGCAGCGGTGTTCGCATCATCGAGTAGCCGTTTTTAGTTCCAGGCACTCGACGACCAAACACCGCTGCGAAATAGACGAATCCAAGATGGCCGACCGCCGCATGGTCGGTAGTCGAACGACGGCCACCAAGGATAGCCTATAATTACCAATTGCAACTGTGGCAAACCTAGCCACTTCTGAACTACATTCAGTACAGGTTGTCCGTAGGCTGAAGATATACTGTGTAACGTTAAATGTATATGTATTGTCCTATGGCCGTTCGCATGCTGGCAGCCGTATGCTGCCAGCATACAAAGCATTCATACGACGAAACACGGCTATCCTGGCCGTTCGCCGTACGAATGTGGACTCCCCAGGTAGACCACACATTCACAGGTCGTGTGGCACCAATTAACCGATTGCAACATTGTTGCAATCGGTAATTAAGGGCTCTCCTAGGTGGCCGTCGTTCGACTACCGACCATGCGGCGGTCGGCCATCTTGGATCCTTTGTCTCTGCAGCGGTGTTCGGTCGTCGAGAGCCTGGAACTGAAAACGGCTACTCAATGATCCGAACACCGCTGGACTTCCAGAGCGTTCGGGAGTTCCGCGTTCGGTACATTATGTGTCCCGTACTTATTCGGTACTTTTAAACCCACTTTAATGTTTAACTGTATTATGTGCGGCGTTCGGTCAATTCAGCTGGGATCAGAGCGGTATTCTCACAAAGTGTGCGCTCCGACCCCAGCTATCTACCGAACGTTCAGTTATTCCAAAGTACCGAATATTGTGTGAATTATATATTTTAAAGTCAATTGTCGGTTTTGCTGCACGAGGGGATAATCCACTTAATCGTCCATTTTAGTGGGAGTATCCTTCTCGTGCAGCAATGCCTGTTGGGAAAGTCACAGTGCATGTTGGGAGAAATCCCCTGGAATTACTGTATGGAAACCCCTTGCATGGGGAACTGTATAAATATGCTGCTTGTGAATAAACCGAGTTAGTTGACTCCCAAACTGTGTTTCGTCCGGTTATTGGGAGGATTGGGGATATTGCCTTGCTTTCTATTCTGACTGTGGATTTCCTGGATAGACCAACGGATATCGTATGCTACTATACTGCATTCCGTTACAGCAACATTGTTGCAATCGGTTAACAAGTGCCACACGACCCTAAGTGTGTGATCTACCAGGGGGGCCCTTATTCGTTCGGCGAACGGCTTAGATCGCCACTGTTCGCCGAACGAAGTACTTGTATGCTGGTAGCTTACGGCTGCCAGCATGCGAATTACCATAACATAACATACACACAGCAAATATACATGGCACATACTACTGCCTCTCGACAACCTTTCCATATTACAGTCCAAAAGTGGCTAGGTTTGCAACAGCCAGTAACCTGTGTTTATTATACATTATCCCTCCCATAGCCAGTAACCTGTGTTTATTATACATTAACCCCCACAACCAGTAACCTGTGTTTATTATACATCATCCCCCACAACCAGTAACCTGTGTTTATTATACATTATCCCCCCCATAGCCAGTAACCTGTGTTTATTATACATTATCCTCCCATAGCCAGTAACCTGTGTTTATTATACATTATTCTCCCATAGCCAGTAACCTGTGTTTATTATACATTATCCTCCCATAGCCAGTAACCTGTGTTTATTATACATTATCCGCCCCATAACCGGTAACCTGTGCTTATTATACATTATCTCCCCCATAGCCAGTAACCTGTGTTTATTATTCATTATCCCCCCATAACCAGTAACCTGTGTTTATTATACATTATCCTCCCATAGCCAGTAACCTGCGTTTATTATACATTATCCCCCCCATAACCGGTAACCTGTGCTTATTATACATTATCTCCCCCATAGCCAGTAACCTGTGTTTATTATTCATTATCCCCCCCATAGCCAGTAACCTGTGTTTATTATACATTATCCCCCCACAACCAGTAACCTGTGTTTATCATACATTATCCCCCACAACAAGTAACCTGTGTTTATTATACATTATCCCCCAAAGCCAGTAATCTGTGTTTATTATACATTGTCCCGCCATAGCCAGTAACCTGTGTTTATTATACATTATCCTCCCATAGCCAGTAACCTGTGTTTATTATACATTATCCCTCCATAGCCAGTAACCTGTGTTTATTATATAGTATCCCTCCATAGCCAGTAACCTGTGTTTATTATATAGTATCCCTCCCATAGCCAGTAGCCTGTGTTTATTATACATTATCCCTCCCATAGCCAGTAACCTGTGTTTATTATACATTATTCTCCCATAGCCAGTAACCTGTGTTTATTATACATTATCCTCCCATAGCCAGTAACCTGTGTTTATTATACATTATCCGCCCCATAACCGGTAACCTGTGCTTATTATACATTATCTCCCCCATAGCCAGTAACCTGTGTTTATTATTCATTATCCCCCCATAACCAGTAACCTGCGTTTATTATACATTATCCCCCCCATAACCGGTAACCTGTGCTTATTATACATTATCTCCCCCATAGCCAGTAACCTGTGTTTATTATTCATTATCCCCCCCATAGCCAGTAACCTGTGTTTATTATACATTATCCCCCCACAACCAGTAACCTGTGTTTATCATACATTATCCCCCACAACAAGTAACCTGTGTTTATTATACATTATCCCCCAAAGCCAGTAACCTGTGTTTATCATACATTATCCCCCACAACAAGTAACCTGTGTTTATTATACATTATCCCCCAAAGCCAGTAATCTGTGTTTATTATACATTGTCCCGCCATAGCCAGTAACCTGTGTTTATTATACATTATCCTCCCATAGCCAGTAACCTGTGTTTATTATACATTATCCCTCCATAGCCAGTAACCTGTGTTTATTATATAGTATCCCTCCCATAGCCAGTAGCCTGTGTTTATTATACATTATCCCTCCCATAGCCAGTAACCTGTGTTTATTATACATTATTCTCCCATAGCCAGTAACCTGTGTTTATTATACATTATCCTCCCATAGCCAGTAACCTGTGTTTATTATACATTATCCGCCCCATAACCGGTAACCTGTGCTTATTATACATTATCTCCCCCATAGCCAGTAACCTGTGTTTATTATTCATTATCCCCCCATAACCAGTAACCTGCGTTTATTATACATTATCCCCCCCATAACCGGTAACCTGTGCTTATTATACATTATCTCCCCCATAGCCAGTAACCTGTGTTTATTATTCATTATCCCCCCCATAGCCAGTAACCTGTGTTTATTATACATTATCCCCCCACAACCAGTAACCTGTGTTTATCATACATTATCCCCCACAACAAGTAACCTGTGTTTATTATACATTATCCCCCAAAGCCAGTAATCTGTGTTTATTATACATTACCCTCCCCATAGCCAGTAACCTGTCCTTATTATACATTATCTCCCCCATAGCCAGTAACCTGTGTTTATTATACATTATCCTCCCATAGCCAGTAACCTGTGTTTATTATACATTACCCCCTCCCCCCCCATAACCGGTAACATGTGCTTATTATACATTTTCTCCCCCATAGCCAGTAACCTGTGTTTATTATTCATTATCCCCACCATAGCCAGTAACCTGTGTTTATTATACATTATCCCCCCACAACAAGTAACCTGTGTTTATTATACATTATCCCCCATAGCCAGTAACCTGTGTTTATTATACATTACCCTCCCCATAGCCAGTAACCTGTGTTTATTATACATTGTCCCGCCATAGCCAGTAACCTGTGTTTATTATACATTATCCTCCCATAGCCAGTAACCTGTGTTTATTATACATTATCCCTCCATAGCCAGTAACCTGTGTTTATTATATAGTATCCCTCCCATAGCCAGTAGCCTGTGTTTATTATACATTATCCCTCCCATAGCCAGTAACCTGTGTTTATTATACATTATCCTCCCATAGCCAGTAACCTTTTCTTATTATACATTATCCTCCCATAGCCAGTAACCTGTGCTTATTATACATTACCCCCCATAGCCAGTAACCTGTGTTTATTATACATTATCCATCCCATAGCCAGTAACCTGTGTTTATTATACATTATCCCTCCCATAGCCAGTAACCTGTGTTTATTATACATTATCCCCCCACAACAAGTAACCTGTGTTTATTATACATTACCCTCCCCATAGCCAGTAACCTGTGTTTATTATACATTACCCTCCCCATAGCCAGTAACCTGTGTTTATTATACATTATCCTCCCATAGCCAGTAACCTGTGTTTATTATACATTATCCTGCCCATAGCCAGTAACCTGTGTTTATAATACATTATCCCCCCCATAGCCAGTAACCTGTGTTTATTATACATTATCCTCCCCATAGCCAGTAACCTGTGTTTATTATACATTATCCTGCCCATAGCCAGTAACCTGTGTTTATAATACATTATCCCCCCCATAGCCAGTAACCTGTGTTTATTATACATTATCCTCCCCATAGCCAGTAACCTGTGTTTATTATACATTATTCTCCCATAGCCAGTAACCTGTGTTCAGGGCCGGCCTTAGGGGTGTGCGAGCTGTGCAGCCGCACAGGGCGCCATGGAGCAGGGGGCGCCGTGCGGCCGCACAGCCGGCCGGAATTTAAAAAAAAAAAAAAAAATAATTATTTTTTTGTAACATTTCCGGCGGGGGCGGGGCTTACCGTGCGGCGGGGGCGGAGCTAAAAGCGCCGGAAAACTGCTGCAGGGGAAGCAGGAAGGAGTCCCTGCTTCCCCACCAAACAGTCACCAGGAGCTGCACTGCCTCCACAATGAGTGATTGTCAGGTGAGTGTGACTCTCTGCCTGTGTGTATTACTGTCTATGTGTGTGTATGACTGTCTGCCTGTGTGTATTACTGTCTGTGTGTGTGTGTATGACTGTCTGCCTCTGTGTGTCTGTGTGTATGACTGTCTGCCTGTGTGTATTACTGTCTGTGTGTGTGTGTATGACTGTCTGCCTCTGTGTGTCTGTGTGTATGACTGTCTGCCTGTGTGTATTACTGTCTGTGTGTGTGTGTGTGTGTGTATGACTGTCTGCCTCTGTGTGTTTGACTGTCTGCCTGTGTGTGTCTTTGTGTATGTCTGTGTGTATGTGTGTGTGTGTGTGTATGACTGTCTGCCTGTGTGTATTACTGTCTGTGTGTGTGTGTATGACTGTCTGCCTCTGTGTGTCTGTGTGTATGACTGTCTGCCTGTGTGTATTACTGTCTGTGTGTGTGTGTGTATGACTGTCTGCCTCTGTGTGTCTGTGTGTATGACTGTATGCATGTGTGTATTACTGTCTGTGTGTGTGTGTGTATGACTGTCTGCCTCTGTGTGTCTGTGTGTTTGACTGTCTGCCTGTGTGTGTCTTTGTGTATGTCTGTGTGTGTGTGTGTGACTGTGTGTGTGTGTATGACTGTCTGCCTGTGTGTGTGGATGTCTTCCTGTGTGTGTGTATGGCCGTCTGACTCTGTGTGTGTGTGTGTGTGTGTGTGTGTCACATACAACCAATACACGCATATCACACACTGTTAATACACCCATTACAAATATCACACATAGCATACATACCACACCTACTATCACATACACAGACAACACAAACATTACAGCATACATGGATGACCGGGGGGGGGGGGGGCGCTGTGAATATTTTTCGCACAGGGTGTCTAAATGCCTAAGGCCGGCCCTGCCTGTGTTTATTATACATTATCCTCCCATAGCCAGTAACCTGTGTTTATTATACATTATCCCCCCACAACAAGTAACCTGTGTTTATTATACATTATTCCCCATAGCCAGTAACCTGTGTTTATTATACATTACCCTCCGCATAGCCAGTAACCTGTGTTTATTATACATTATCCTCCCATAGCCAGTAACCTGTGTTTATTATACATTATCCCTCCCATAGCCAGTAACCTGTGTTTATTATACATTATCCTGCCCATAGCCAGTAACCTGTGTTTATAATACATTATCCCCCCCATAGCCAGTAACCTGTGTTTATTATACATTATCCTCCCCATAGCCAGTAACCTGTGTTTATTATACATTATTCTCCCATAGCCAGTAACCTGTGTTTATTATACATTATCCTCCCATAGTCATTTATCGATGGAGCTAGGCAGCATGATGTCTTAGGCCGGCCCAGAGAGTGAGTGAGTGAATAATATAATATATATGTTCAGAAACATATTAGTAATATATGTAAATCGGGTTCATGCAAAGAGGGTGAAAAGGTATTAAAGAAAAACACACTTATTGCATCAAATTTACAAAGCCAAACTTTTAAAAGCTTTCCTCATTTCTTTCTCGGGATGAGGAATATATTGGTTGTAGACTGAGGATTTCCATCTGCCCAATCTTTTAATAATATGCACTGGAGTGTCAGTGTTGAAGGAGACCGTAGCTGCCCCTATTCTAAATGAATGACCCGAGTCATGGATTCAACCCAATCTTAGGAGTAGTGTTCTGATGTAGAAGATGAATTTAGCCGTAGTCAGAGGGATTCAGTGAGAGTAGTATTGAAATGTGTATGGCATGACTGAGTGTGGTTAAGTAAGAGTCAAGTATTTTAACTGGGCACTAGTTCTAGGTGGGATAAAGTGGTATAGCAGATGGATGAGTAGTTTCGTTCGTTTTAGAGGTTTGTAGAGAAAGTCTATAGTGATCATGATTTTTAGCGATATCCAATATTTTTAAGGTGGTCTCAAACAAACATAAAATGCTATATAAAATTTGTAGGAATATCGAATAGTCGTGTACAGTAAATTAGAGAGGGCTCAGAATATCGAACCATCGATCGGTAACCTGGATGAAGTAGGGGGTCTATCTGTTTTATTAAATATGCGGTAATATGCTTTTAATAGGATAGGACGTTAGGAAAGGTGTGTGATTGGGATAAGTGGTTGTGGCTGTATTTACCTTATCCTGGGACCGACCTGGCTCCTAAGCTTGAGCCGCGCGTGGCTGGATCACTCCTGCCTCCACGCGAGCCGCATGCGGCTTGATCTCCTCTTCTGACTTATAACCACTAGTTATAAATCAAGTGTGAGTCGCCCCATGAGATGAGACTAGTGAATAACATAATACATGAACAGTTAAGGTAAAGGCATGCAAGGAACTACAACAATAAACTCTTTAGGAGGTGAAATAATGACATGTTTAAACGCTTGCTACTTTACGATTAGTTAATGTGCAGAGAGCAGTTCATGTGATCAAAGGCATGGTGTGGAGGATCGGCTATAGTGGGACATGCTTGGCAGGCTGCTGTTTACTGCTTGTGCTCATCCGATCCCTTATGGGTGCCAGGTGCAGACCCTGGGAGTCCCTGATACCTGGAACAACAAAGGCAAGTCTCTGGCTGAGTGCCGGGTTCGCGGCTTGAGGTGGTGGAAGCTTGTTTTGTTGGGGGGTCGGATCTGTCCCGGTGGTGCTTCACGTCCGGTGCGTGATTGTGGTGGCTTAAGGTGGAGGCGAGTGCTTGACGTGGGGCAGGCTCTGCATTTCTGTTTGTGCCTCTGGTCTCGGTCTTCAACGCCTTTTGCATTGGTGGATTTTAATGGGGACTGCTTCGCTTAGCTGTGGTGGAGCTTGTTGGGGCTGTGGTGGAGCTTGTTGGGGCTTCCTGCTTGTTATTTGCTTCCAAAATTGATTAAAGAGTCTGTCCAGCTTAGACTCAATATCCTGCCATGCTTTGCTGGTACCAGGAGGACACGCGGCTGCCGCCATATTGGGAGAGTCGCAGATGAGTATGTCAGCCTGGGGGGCTGTGCTCTCTGCGTCCATTAGCCCCAGACAGCCTCTCAGGGGTGGACCGGGATAACCCCCACCGGTCCGAGGGGGGGGGGGTAATGGAGCTCCTGCCGGGAAGTAGCTGCTCCTGGGCATCCCAGGATCGGGAGATCGTCCACCTCTCCCGCCCGGTGAGCACCAGGCCACACTTGCCACGCGGAGGTAAGTAAGACTCTGTCGAGTTGCTGACCGCTATTAAGCATGTCGTTTCGGTCAGGTAGGAGTGAAATTCGCTTGTTGATAGCTGCTTACAGTGAGATATTGAGGGAGCTCACACGAAGTGCGTCTTTCCTCCATGACAGCTAGGCCCTGCCCCCCCGGAAGCTGCATTCTTAGTGAGAGGAGGGACAGTGTAGCTGCTGCTGATTTAATAGGGAAATCGATAGCTAGGCTAGTGTTTTCAGTGTCCACTACAGTCCTGAAGGACTCATCTGATCTCTGCTGTAAGGACAGCACCCTCAAAAAGCCCTTTTTAGGGCTAGAACATCAGTCTGCTTTTTTTTTTTCCTGTGTAATCTAATTGCAGTTGCCTGCCTGCCAGCGTGTGTGTCAGGCTCACAGCGTATACTGTGCCCACTTGCCCAGTGCCACCACTCATATCTGGTGTCACAATAGCTTGCATTTAAAAAAAACAAAAAACTTTTTTGACTGTAATATAATAGCAGTCAGTTTCCTTCACACGTGTCCGTTTCAGGGCCTGCCAGGGCACAGTGTCACACCAGTGCAACTCATATCTGGTGTAACAGTAGTGTACATTAAAAAAAAAAAACTAGAAATTTGACTGTGAAATAATAGCAGTTAGTTTCCTTCACACGTGTGCGTTTCAGGGCCTGCCAGGGCACAGTGTCACACCAGTGCAACTCATATCTGGTGTAACAGTAGTGTACATTAAAAAAAAAAAAAACTAGAAATTTGACTGTGTAATAATAGCAGTCAGTTTCCTTCACATGTGTGCGTTTCAGGGCCTGCCAGGGCACAGTGTCACACCAGTGCAACTCATATCTGGTGTAACAGTAGTGTACATTAAAAAAAAAATACAGGGGGCTTGTTGTCACCTTTCGGGGACCCTTGGTGTTGTACGTGGCTGGGTGGAGGAAGAGACCTTCAATGACATCAGTGAGGACAAGGAACGGGACATGGCTAGCTTGGTATCCAACCTTGTGCAAATGGGGAGTTTGCGGTTGTGCAAATGGACTGTTTGCGGTTGTTTGCGGTGCGTTAAACGGGGAGTTTTGTCTGTCACTGTGAAGCGTGCGTAACCCTTACATTACCTGATCGATACAACATCATACTTGATGTTTTAAAGCACGTTATTCCAAACAATTTAGGAATGTTAGGTGATGTATGCCCTTTATGGATTAAAACCAGACTCTGCATCAACTATGTAATTTTCCACAGGAGTTTTGCCATGGATCCCCCTCCGGCATGCCACAGTCCAGGTGTTAGTCCCCTTGAAACAACTTTTCCATCACTATTGTGGCCAGAAAGAGTCCCTGTGGGTTTTAAAATTTGCCTGCCTATTGAAGTCTATGGCGGTTCGCAAACATTTGCAGAAGTTCGCGTTCGCCATTCGTGAATGGAAAATTTTATGTTCGCGAAATCACTATATATATGCAATTATTGTCTACTTATAAAAGATAAGAAAAAGAGGAGCAGTAATATATATATTTATATATACATTTATTAAATGTATACAATGTACATGCTCAATCATTATGCAAATTGTTTCTTTAGTGATTAGTAGATACGGTGGTTTGGAATTTAGATAATGTCACAGCTCCCAACTTGTGGCTGCACGTGAACGCACCTGATCGGTGCAGTCACACAGGAGCTGACAGGCACTGACCTAAGACCCGGCAGATCACAGCCAGATCTGCCAGAGCGTCCTTCACCAGCGAGCATGGCGTTCCTATGGATGCCAGCCACTGCGATTATTGTGATATATTTAGCCTTGCCTCCCACAGAGTAGGGGGTCACACAGACGTGCCACGTAATTGGCACGCATGCACGTTCTGGAATCAGCTGATCCCTGCCCACTAATGACAGTAAGGAATATTTATATGAAACCAGGGGGCTGCACTCACCTGACCATGCATAAATGGGGTGCTGCTGGGCGCCACTTTATACAATACACAAGATCCAGCGCACTCACTTATCCACTAATCAGCAACTTGTTAGTTTTTTTTTTTAGAAACACCTAATCTAGGCAAACATAATGGGATGTTTAGTGGATAAGTGAGTATGCTAGCTCTTTTGTATTGTAAAAACTGTCTGCCAGCAGCACCCTATTTATGCTTCATGTTCAGGTGAGTGCAACCCTCTGGTTTCATATATATCTCTCTCCCATATACACACACATATACACACACATTGTGCATACAAACAACCCCACATATAAATCATAAAAATCTTATTTACTCACCCCCACCTGTGATACATCTGACTCCATGGACCCCCTGACCGGGACTGCCGCGGGCTACCCGACATACATCTGCAGCCACGCGGCGTCACGCTTAATGACGTAGCCAGGGGTCATCACCATGGATACCGGTATACAGAAATCATAAAAATGTAAATAACACCCAACGTGGAAAATAAAAGCAGTATTACAAACTGCATCACGGCAGGTGGATATCACATATAAGCATATTAGATTCAAAACATGTAAGCAGAAATGACAATCTGATGTCCTTACAGCAGAAAATTGAGCAAAAGACTGGAAAATGTCCACGAAAAAATTACTAACAACTCCCATAGGTGTATTACACCTAGCATAAACAGAGGGCTATCCCTAAACTGACAACAGAATGCCTATCACTGTAATCCAACCACCGAGGACCGTCCATACGGTATAGCTCAGTGGGAGTGATTCATACCGTAATCCAACTAACAGTTCGGGTGCTAGAGCAATGAAAATTAACATATGTACACTCTAAAATGTCATGCTTAATGATATTTCGGCATATTGTGCAGCCGTAAAGGACCTCCTGTGATTGTCCTGATATCGTGCATCCGGATCTATAAAAGGCTAAACCTTGAAGAATAAGTGTCACAGTGAAAGGATACACCTTAAGCACCACTAATTAATCCCATAATGGTACCTGGATGTCCGCATGCATACCGTATTGAATTCTTGAGAAGTGTTCCACCAGCATGGAAAGTAACACTGAATTCTCAGAACCCCCACTAAAGGGCATCTTGGACAAATAATAACAGAGCAGGCTTAAGCATATTAGCCACCAGAGGGCACTGGTTACAAATAAATATGAATCCCTTAAAAATATCATGAGATTGGAACAAAATGCATACAATCAATTAGTAAAGCCAAGGGATGAAAGTACCATATTACGGTAAATACTGACAACAAATGCCATTGTAACTGTGGGTAGATGAAAGGGTTGCCTATCCACTGGGGTGGGCACCCAATACCAGCACCACATAAGTGACCATACATGAGATATCAGTGAATAAAGAATGGATAAAGTGTAATCAATAGTGTTGAATAAATATAGGAATGCATGCCTATCTCCCAGGGTTTAGGGCATTTTGGTTGCATGCATTTTGGTCGCATGCATTTTGGTCGAGGCAATCTGGTCGCCATGCATTTTGGTCGCATGGCATTGTGATTGCATGCATTTTTGTCGCCATTTTTACCATAAAAAAAATATTTTTTTTATTGGTTTTGAACACATTTTAAGGTTGAATATAGTTAGGGAAGTAGTTTTGACCCTATAATTAATTTTGATTGTTTCAGAATTTAAATTAAAAAAAAACTACACATTTACTCCCCTTTCCCCTTATTACCTTACTTTGCAGGGGGGAAGAGGGAGCAAGCTGCTGATCATCCCTGGTGATCCAGTGGGCTAGTGATGTGGTCTGTACCTCCGCAGGGTACAGACCATGCCTTCCTCTCGCGATCTCCGATATTTTCAGAGCGTTGCCACGGCAACGCTCTGAAAATATCGGAGATCGCGAGAGGGCTGCCCTGCGTGCAGCCTGGAGGCGCTGTGCTCCGTATCCAAAATGGAACGGAGCACTTCAGAGCCTCTCTCCAGGCTAATCTGTTGTGCTTGAGCCGGCAGGGGAGATATTTTGATCTAACCCTAACCCTAACCCTAACCCTATCCCTAACCCTAACCCTAACCCTAACCCTTACCCTAACGCTTACCCTAAGATATTGACACCTTATATTACCCAAATGACACCTTATATCAAAATGCGGCCAAAATGAATGGCGACCAAATTGCATGCGATCAAAATGCACAAACAGTGTAATTCGACCAATTTGTCACGACCAAAATGCATGCGACCAAATTGCATGCGATCAAAATGCTTGATATGATCTCCCAGAGTGGTCATCACATTACCCCTCACACAAACACTGATGTACAGGAGACCTATAGAAATACAGAGATATACTGTTCTCAAAGTTCTAATCCAATGGAGTTCACGTTGTAGTAGCATCTTTTTACGGTCACCTCCCCTCCGTGGTAATTGTATATGGTCGACGGCCATGAGTGTAGCGGTTACCCTGTGTAGCAGAGGGGTTTCAACCGCTGGAGGGTGTCCTTTTGCCGATCAGTGAGGAGGATTCTCAGCATCCAGTTGTTTTCCAAGTGAAGGAGCTTTGACCAGAGCTAGTGTGAATAGCTGTATAGCAATTCCCCCAATAAGAGTCAGGACTCTAGATTGAGGGTGAAGAAGAACTCTGATGTTTAATGGCAGGTACTCTGCTTTTATGCAGTGCTCCCCTGCAAGAGAGACGCCCACCGGCAATTAGGCATTACCCAATAAGATAACGGTTACATCCCACATATTCCCTCCCCTCTGCTTGGGAGATAATTGAGTTTCTTACTGTATCTACTCAATTATCTCTAAGCTTAAAAATCATACATTTTTATACATTTTTATAACTTTAAAACTATACATCCAATATTAATAATCAGCACACTTGAAATATGAACATACTCAAAAATCATGCAAATCCTTCCATTAGTTCAAAAGTTAGTCGGAAGTCCTTTGTGACCGACCGCAGGCACATTTTCATGCCCAAACAGTTCCACAGATTCAGGCGGTGCGGTCGGTCTATTTCTGCTCTGAAAAGTTACAAAGTCCCATTTTGTCGAAGTGTCGAAGTGAAACCGGGGTTGTTTCCGTGGTGTTCTATTGTCTACCAGAGGTCTATTTTACACCCAGAAATGACAAAGTCCTGTTCGAACGTGTGTTCGAATCTTCGAACGGGACTTAGTCTCTTAGTCTCCAGCCGCAGTGTCGAAGGGTAGGGGAAGGTACAGCTCACCGCGTTCGACTGGATTAAAATGTCCGCCACCACGTGTTCGACTGTACTGGCGGCCACTTCGACGACTTCGGCACTTCGACGGCTTCGGCACTTCGACTGCATTCAAGGTGCCAGTTCAAAAGTTGGAACACTGCTCCCAAGTATTTAAAGGGCCAGGAACAGCATACAAACATCCATTGGGCCCAAATATACTTCTTGAAGGGTTAATACACCCCAGGGCCATAGTCGCAGGGCAGGAGGCTAGCAACCAGGCCTCTCCAGTTCACAGTGGCAAGGTTGGTTCCGCCACAATGAGTTTTAGAGTCGGTAACGTATGACCTTTTTCCAAAAAATGTTTGGCCACTGGGAGGTCTGATACGGATACGTTCACGTAAAGGTAAATCAGTCTTGCCAATGTATGTTAGCCCACAAGGACATGTTAATTTGTACACTACAAAATCAGTAGTGCAATTAAGTCGATGGTATATTTCTTCCCTGTATGAAGGTGGGTAAAGAATTTCCCCAGCAACATGTGCCCACAGGAAACACACCCCAAACACCTATAACAACCCAAATTGGTAGGTACCTGATCGCGTGTGCAACAGAGTATAGTACTTGACTAATAAGTCCTTAAAACTTTTATTCCTCCTGTAACACATCAATGGTGGTTGTCGAAATGGTTCGCGCAAAGAAATGTCGTTCTTCATGATTCTCCAGTTCTTATCGACAACTTGCTTAAACTGTGAAGACGCTGTAGTGTATGTCGTTGGGAATATCAATCTCCCTGTGGATGAATCCCTTGATGTAGCTTGTGTTGAAATGCACTTGTCAAGGGCTTTCTGTAATACATGGTTGCTGTAGCCGCGCTGTTGAAATCCACATGTGACTTAATTGATCCTCAACATTGTTTTGATCAGAGTTATTCCTCAAGACCCTGAGAAATTGAGAATATGGTAAAGATTTTTTAAGGGCGTTGGGATGAAAGCAATTCGCCTGTAAAAGAGTATTGCGGTCGATAGGTTTCGAAAAAAATGTGTAGGCCAACTTGTTGCCTTCCCTCATGACTCGTACATCTAAAAAGTCAACTGTAAGTGGATCCACTGTCATAGTTAAATCCACATTTGGTGTGCATGAATTAAAACCATGGTCCACAGCATTGGTATCACCCTTGATAATCATGAAGATATCATCGATGTAACGACCGTATACTAGGATGATATCCTTAAATGGTTCCAATATGTATAGGGATTCAAATTCAAACATGTATCCATTGGCATACATCGGGGCCATGGCTGCCCCCATCGGTGTGCCTGCTGTTTGTCTATACAAATCACATTCAAAACTAAAGTAGTTCTGTTTCAGGACCAACTCAAGAACGTCCATCACATAATCGATTGAGGGTCCCTTGTACTTCTCTAAATTTAGTAGAATCTGTCTCATGGCCTGTATCCCCCCTGGATGGGGTATAATCGTGTACAGGCTTTTGACATCACATGTGACCAGTGATGTCGGCACGATCTGCAAGGTTAGTGTAGAGATCAATCTGATGAAGCTTGGGGTATCTTTGATGTATGTATGGAGATTTTCAATAGTTTCCTTAACCCCTTAAGGACACATGACGTGTGTGACACGTCATTATTCCATTTTATTCCAGAAGTTTGGTCCTTAAGGGGTTAAACAGGAACCTTACCTTTGCCTGGGAACATTTATTGCTAAACCGGCCCTTTAACAACTAACCAGGTACATGCACATTAACAGAGACTATAACCACAATGGAATGTGCTTACCTGGTTCATGTGGATTACTTTTAACATAGTTCGGGACATTTAACTACATTTGTCTATTTTATGCAACCCGTACGGTAGAGATTCAGCATGTATAAGAATGAACACAAACTACCGAACACCGGACCACCCTGCTATTCAATTATGTGGTATTTTACCTCCCAGGTCGGCACTTACCATCCGTATGAAACGCACAAACTCTTTGTTCCAGTTACTAGGTGGCCGCCATTTCAGGACTTTTACACATGTTCGCGCCCATCTTAGTTCACGAACAGCGGTGATTTGCCATCGAGTGTCTGGAACCAAAATTGGACACTCGAGTAGGCGAACACCACTGAGACCTCCATAACACCGTAAATTCGTGCTGGAACCACCGACCATGCTGCCGTTCGGTAGAGAGACTATACCACATACAGGGATTTTAGCGACCATCAGGAAACTCACGGATAGCAGGATTTTCGTGCCTTTTCACCACACGAATGAGGGCCGACTGCAAGGCCAAAACTTATGGAACTATTTTCGGCTAGTGTGCCTGTGCGGTCGGTCAAAACTTTAAAGTTCCATAACTCCTGAACCCCTTAACCGAATGGGATGATTTTTAAATATGTTGTTCCCCCATTTTGGGCTATCTGGAGATACTGGATTTATGGATGTATCCCAAGTATTTGGGGTACATCCAAAACTCGGGTAAAAATGTGTGTGTGATAATTATGTTGACTGTTTATCTGAGGGAAGGAAATGTGTGGGATGTAACATGTTTGTAATTGGTTACTGTCCTAATTATGTAGGTGTCTCCCTTTCATGGGCAGAATCGCATAAAAGAGAATCCTTGTCATTAAAATTTAGTTCTTCTTGACCCTTCAAAACGTAGCCTCGTCTCGTTCTTGCAAGGGGATTTTTATTGCATTATTACCTTGCTTTTTAACAGCTAAACCTGACTCTCCTCTTGGATCTTGTGGATGGGAATAACCAACTTCATTACTATACAGCAACTTGACGGGAAAAAGGATGTCTCCAATGGCTGATACCCTTTCACTACCTGGGTAGCCGTTACAAGGAAATTAAGTCATTTAGCCATAGGTTCCAAGATACCCCCAAGAGCCGACACAATTGATCTCCCTGGGGGATCCTGAAGGCTTTTGTGAACCTTGGGGAGTGTGTAGATCACTGGTGTCCTAGGGTTAGGTTGTTATAGAAATTCCCAGAGATCTTGATCAAGGAGCTCCTGTTCCAGACCCCTCTGCAAATAGCATCAATCAGATGTTTCACTTTTACTGTAGGATCCCCATTCAACTTCAAATAAGTGTCAGAGTCGGATAATTGTTGTAGCGGAGAGCTGATATCCCACAGCTATTCTCCACTGACGATCCCAGGAAGGCTCAGGAACAAGGCAATAGTAGATCCATAGGCAGAGTTTCCAGCAGGCAAAGTAACACAGCGATATCCCCACAGCAATCCCAATAACTGGACGACACACAGTTTCAGGAACAGAACTGCTGGCTGATACATCCAGCCTGCCTTTTATTACAACTGTACACAGACAAGCCACACCCAGGGGGAGGCATAAAACAACCAATGGTATCTTGGGTACAACCCACACATCCCCTCCCCTTAGTGTGACACATAATCCCATTATTGTACAGTTTCAAACATAACTTTTACACCATATTCATAACTTCTATAATATTCATCAAATTCGCATAAAAATACATATTCACAATCAATCTATTCAGGGGAATAACATATAAAAAAATGGCATGAATCAGACCAGGGGTTCAAAAGTTAGTAAAAGTATATTTTGTTCCCCCTGGCTGATTGTATTTTAATCTGGCTCAAACAGTAAAAGTAAAACCATCCCCACAATGCATCCTGGCTTCCTCCCTTCTGCCCTGGAGATAATTGGAGAAGGAATCTAATTATCTCCAAAGACAGAGCCAAACTCCATTACCCACATGGCAGACAAAAAGACAGTAAAAGACATAAAATTACATACTGATACATTTAGTACATAAAACACACATTTCTACATATCCCCAGATAGCTTTGATCTGACTGCACATTATTAGATGAATGGCACTCAGATCACACGAATAAGCCTTTCTGCAGGGAAAATAAACAGTTTAACCTGCAGGGCCATAGTCCAAAGGCAAGAGGCGGGCAAGCAGCCCCCTCCAAGGACACGTGGCGAGGTCGGTTTCGCCACACTTCTCCCCTTTGCCCCCCAGACTAACAGGGTAGATGAGGGCAATCCATAATACAGGGAGGACAGCCACAATAGGGTTCCGCTACAATTGTTGTATTACTTCCAGCCTGTATTTGGTGTAATCTTGGATGACAATACCCCCACCTTTATTCGCAGATCTGATAACGATGTTCTTGTCCATAGCCAGAGACTTGATATTTTCTCGTTCCAGTTTTGAACAGTTGGAATGGTAAGGATGAGTGGTCTTCATATGATCAGTGGTTTCCTTTTGTACTGATCTCAGAAAAGTGTTAATGGTAGCCTGGTTCGGCATAGTATCAAAGGTACTCTTTTTCTTAAATCACGTGGTATGTTTCTCTAGGAATTTATATAATTCGACCTCCCAGTCAAGTGGACTTGGTCTAGCCGTGGGTTCAAACGATAGTCCCTTACTGAGTAATGTTGTTTCAGCCACTGTCAACACTCGGGAGGATAAATTAAAGATTGGTATTATCTTTTCTGCCGTGGTGGCTTTCCTCTTGCCCCAGAATATTTATCCCTTCTGTCCACATCTGGTAATTGCCCTTCTTCTCAGATGGTGATTCTGCTCTGGTACCTGGTTTGTATGCCCAAATGCTCTGAACTCGTGCCCTCTAAAAAAGGTTGCACCTGGGGATTCCTTGACGCAGTCCCTCTGGCGTAAGTATCTCTGTTTTGTTCAGATTCAGAGCTAGACTCTCCTGATGTCTTGTCAGTTGTGTATTGCCTAGGTTTGCGAATAGGTCTCTCTTTCTTGCAAACCTAGGAAGGTCACTGGTGCCGCTAAACCACTTGTAGACTCTATGCTCCTTGTAATCAGCTGCCACTTTTTCTTGCTTATCTCTTTTAAATCTGATGAAATCGGTCTTGTAAATTTTCACGTTATTTTCCAATTTTAACAGCGTTGGTGTAGCCTCTGGAGTTGCCAACAATACTGTCTGCCTTGTCTCTAATTCCGTTATCCTTCTCCTTATTTGTATTAGATGCTCCTTGACGTCCTCTATGATAATTAGCATCAGATCTAATGAGCACTTATTCAGGACTGAAATCCACTTTCTACATACCCCTGGTTTAAGTCTCCCTATGGTGGGCACATTGCTCACCCTAAATCCTCTTGGGATCTGTATGATCTGTATCATCTGTTTCCGATGATAATCAGACAAAAATAAACCGTGAAGGTCTAAATCAGTTTCTCTCTTTTTTAACTTCAATAGTTCAAAATAAATATCACGTAATGAGGTAGTATTAGGCAGATCAGATGTGGTAGTTTCCCATCTAATTCTTTCAGCGTCAGAGTCACTATATTGCCAAATTTCTGCCTGTTCAGCACATCCACCTGCAGGGCCGGCGCTACCTGTAAGGCGGACTAGGCAGCCGCCTAGGGCGCCATTTGGGAAGGGGCGCCCCCAGGAGTGCCGGCCCCCCTCATGCTGCAGCCGCCCAAGCGCTCTGCAGAGAGCCTCAGGCAGCTGCAGCTTTGCCCGGGGCGCACCGCCCGGGCACAGCATGAGGAGAGGGACTAACAGGAGGGAAGCGCTCAGCGCTCCCTCCTGTCACTCCCTCACTGTAGCATGGCCGAGCCCTGTATGGTCCGCCGGTACAGGGAGCATCTGTCTCCTGTACCCGGCCGGACTAACAGGAAGCGCACACTGAGTTTTAGTCCGGCCGGGTACAGGAAACAAAAGTTCCCTGTACCCGCGGATCATACAGAGCTCGGCCATGCTACAACACAGGTGGGGGGGGGGAGATAAATAAAAAGGGGGGAGATAAATTGAAAAGGGGGAGATAAATTGAAAGGGAGGGGGGAGATAAATTGAAAGGGGGGGGATAAATTGAAAGGGGGGGAGATAAATTGAAAGGGAGTGGGGAGATAAATTGAAAGGGAGGGGGGAGATAAATTGAAAGGGAGGGGGGAGATAAATTGAAAGGGGGGAGATAAATTGAAAGTGGGGGGGAGATAAATTAAAAGGGAGGGGGATAAATTGAAAGGGGGGGGATAAATTGAAAGGGGGGATAAATTGAAAGGGAAGGGGGGATACATTGACAGGGGGGGAGAAGAGAGTGACAAGGGAGGGGGAGAGATTGACACCCATCACACACACAATGCACCCCTTACACACAGAAAAACACACCATGCATTACACAAACACACACACACACACAAGCAATGCAACCCTTACACACAATGCATCCCTTGCACACACATAAACACACAATGCATTCCTTACACACACTCAATGCACCCCTTACAGATGCACACACTGCATCCCGTACATACACAGAAACATACCTTGCAGCCCTTACACATACAAACACAGATTCACACAATGCATTCCTTACACACATATCAGGACATCCCCTACACATTCCACCCCTTGTGAACAAACTCATTGGTGGAACATGAAGGTGGACCCTGGGACCCAGACCTTGAGCTGTGTAAATGCCCCCCCCAAAAATGGAGCTGCTTCCCATTCTCCCAGAACATTGATTTATGTGACCACAGTTACAAACAGCCTCCAGAGAGTCTGTTCTACACCAGACCAGTGGAGCCAGACTGCAGCTAGAGCCCATCATCATCCTCATCTGGTTGTAAGTAGGCAATCTAGTATATTATTCGTGGAACTAATCTCTAATTTACCTCACATTAAAGAAACACTATAGTCCCCAGAACACTTCAGCTTAATGTAGTGGTTCTGGTGTCTATAGCCTGTCCCTGTAGGCCTTTTAATGTAAACATGGTGGCACTGCAGCACTGGCGTTAGTTAACATGGCAGATGATATGGATGGGGCATTGTGATGTCACACGGGGGGGCGGCAAACTTTACTTTTGCCTAGGGCGGCAAAAATCCTTGCACATCCATGGATACACTGGGCTATGCAGTGTATCAAAAAAAGCCGAAACAATGCAGGGATATCATACCTCAAAACATAATGAAGAAAAAAATTAAATAGTAATAATCCAAACTCAGAGTACACTGAGTAAATTAAGTCAATAGGGGGTGCATAGAAAAACAGCTATGGCCAAAATGCTGAATCAAAATAGGTGGTCGGGAAATAGAACGGGTAGTGGTCTTATCTTTACTGGGGATTGTGCGAGTGCCTATCCGAAAAGAGATCAAGGCACTTGATGACCAAGTGCCGCTGCCCACGTTTGGGAGACAAGATGGCCGCCATTCTTTTGTCCACTACGTGCATTCGGTTATGTGAAATGGCGGCCACCAAGGGGCAGCATTAATTAATAACTTCCCTACACAGCGAACCTCACAGCATGTCCACCAACAAGTCAACCGACTACTCCTATCAGGGAGAGAGAGGGACTGTGAGAGTCACCGGATCATCGGCCCGTAACACACACCCCCTGGCGGGGTTGGGTGCTGGGTGAAACCGTGCTGCAATACAGATCTGCCAAGCGGATTTAGACTACTATCCACAAGCCTGCCAAGCGCTGAATATCAAGCCTGATAAGGGACTGTCAACCACACACAGATGAGTACCTGTAACCCTTGAAAGCACCTGCTAGTCCCCATTACGCATACTGTGCCAAACTGCTGTGGTGCCTGTTTCCTGACAATGTAGAATGTCCTCTATATGCATGCAAAGAGTTGATAAAAGCCCACCCTGACAAGAATCTCACAAGTGACAGCAGCTTCACGTTCAACATTCACCTGAGACCTGATGTGCTACAACATGTACCACAGCCTCCTCAAACATATCTCTCCACCTTGTCTCACACAGAGTCATTTAACATCACAGCGGTCTGCACAGCTCCAGTGGTTTTTAAGCTACACTAGTTTTATCTTACTGAAACCTCTTTATACTAAGTTTTGTGTACGGTTTTACTCAACTTGCATTTACTTACAGATCTATGCTATACCTACCTACACCTATGAGTTACTACCCTCGTGTGTATGTTATAACTATCAACTATAGTTACTCTATCTTATCTTAACTTATCCAGCATAATGATATATATCAATCGGCTCTCCTTTATTAAGCATCCATGTGAGCAAAATGCATGTTGTTTAACCCCTTAAGGACCAAACTTCTGAAATAAAAGAGAATCATGACATGTCACACATGTCATGTGTCCTTAAGGGGTTAAGCAAAGATAGTTTTTTTTTCTTTTTTTTCTTGTTTACTTATCAAAAATGTGCAGCTTAATTCTGTGAGGCTATTTGGTACTAACTAAATGATCCAGTTTGATGTTATTTTATTTACTTTTTTTATACTATATCTATGTCTTTTAGCCCTCAGAGAACCCGACACACCTATACATGGGTGGTATTGCTGTACTCAGGAGATGTTGCTGAACACATATTGGGGTGTTCTTTGGCAGTAACATCTAACAGGAGCTGAAAATCCATGCCTAGAGTTCGAAAAAGTGTGTTTTTTACTTTTTTCCATCATATTTTACTTTTTTTTTCTAGTAAATTATATGATATGGTATGATGAAAATAATGTTATCTTTAGAAAGACCATTTAATGGCTAAAAAATGGTATATAATATGTGTGGGTACCAGGCCCGGACTGGCCATCGGGCACACCGGGCAAACGCCCGGTGGGCCGCGATGGCTGTGGGGAGATCACAGGATCTCCCCTGCCAGACCGTGCAGGGCCAGCGCTATCCGAGCGCCGGCCCTGCTTTGTGCCTCCCTGGGACTGTTACAGGCGACCAGTGCTGGGGAGGGTGGGAGGCAGGCGGGAGGAGAGGACCGACAGAGCTCTAGCCAGCAGCTCCGCCGGGTCCTCTTGCGGGCAACGCTCAGATCTCGCAAGAGTGAACTCTAGCCTGTAGGCTAGAGTTGACTCTCACCACTGGACCACCAGGGAAGGAAGCACGGCACTTGCCATGGAAACCCAGCTCTCCCCCCCCTCCCTTCTTACCTTTAGTCTGGGAGGGGGGGAGCTGGGTTTCCATGGCGGGTGGATATAACTTTTTTTTTTAATTATTAATAAAAAAATATATTTTAATTTCAATAAAAAATACACAGCCCCCTCACACACACAGCACCCCCAGACACACACAGCACCCCCACACACAGCACCCTTACACACAGCACCCTTACAAAAAGCACCCCCAGACACACACAAAGCACCCCCAGACACACACAGCACCCCCAGGCACAAACAGCACCCTTAGACACACACAGCACCCCCAGACACACACAGCACCCTTACACACAGCACCCCCAGACACACACAGCACCCCAGCACCCCCAGACACACACAGCACCCTAACACATGCTTTACCCTTACAGACACAGCACCCCCAGACACACACAGCACCCCCAGACACACACAGCACCCCTAGACACACACAGCACCCTTGCTCACACACACACACACACATATATATATATATATATATATATATATATATATACATATATATATATATATATATATATATATATATTATATAAAATAACCCTCAGTGAGTTAACAAAGAAAATTAGAAACCTAGAATGTGACGGCAGATAAAAACACCCTCACACACAGCACCCCTCTTACAAACACACACACTGCGCCCCTCACACATACAGAGGTGGCTCTAGACTTTATGAGGCCTTAGGCGAAACACAAACATGAGGCCCCACTAACAAAAAAAGTGTCACATATACACATTGATGCACTGTCTACCTGTGTATGTGCCTGAGAGTGTGTCTGACAGAGAGTATCCTTGTGTGTGCGAATGTATGTCTCTGTGAGCATGTTTGCGTTTTTGTCTGAGACCCTATGTGTATGGGGTAGCTGATGGTGAGAGGGAGCGGGGGGTGTGATGGTGAGAGGGAGCGGGGGGTGATGGTGAAAGGGAGCAGGGGGGTGATGGTAATGTGAGAGGGAGCGGGGGGTGATGGTAATGTGAGAGGGAGTAATGTGAGAGTGAGAGGGGGTAATGCGAGAGTGAGAGGGGGTAATGCGAGAGTGAGAGGGGGTAATGCGAGAGTGAGAGGGGGTAATGCGAGAGTGAGAGGGGGTAATGCGAGAGTGAGAGGGGGTAATGCGAGAGTGGGGGGTAATGCGAGAGTGGGGGGCTAATGTGAGAGTGGGGGGCTAATGTGAGAGTGGGGGGGCTAATGTGAGAGTGGGGGGGCTAATGTGAGAGTGGGGGGGCTAATGTGAGAGTGGGGGGGTAATGTGAGAGTGGGGGGGTAATGTGAGAGTGGGGGGTAATGTGAGTGGGGGAGGCTGAGGGTGGTGATGCTGAGGGTGGTGGGGGGTGAGGCTGAGGGGGGTGAGGGGGGTGATGTTGAGGGTGGTGGTGGGTGGTGAGGGGTGATGCTGAGGGTGGTGGGAGGTGAGGCTGAGGGTGGCGGGGGTTTATGGGGGATGGTGAGGCTGAGGGTGGTGGGGGTGAGGGTGAAGGGGTAATGGTGAGGGTGGTGGGGGTGAGGCTGAGGGTGGGGAGGGGTGATGGTGGTGGGGGTGAAGCTGAGGGTGGTGGGGGGTGATGGTGGTGAGGCTGAGGGTGGTGATGGTGGGTGATGGTGGTGGGGGGTGAGGCTGAGGGTGGTGGGGGGTGATGGTGAGGGTGGTGGGGGGTGATGGTGAGGGTGGGGAGGGGTGATGGTGAGGGTGAGGAGGGGTGATGGTGGTGGGGGTGAGGCTGAGGAGGGGTGATGGTGGTGGGGGTGAGGCTGAGGGTGGTGGGGGGTGATGGTGGTGGGGGGTGAAGCTGAGGGTGGTGGGGGGTGATGGTGGTGGTGGGGGTGAGGCTGAGGGTGGTGGGGGTGATGGTGGTGGGGGGTGAGGCTGAGGGTGGTGGGGGTGATGGTGGTGGGCAGTGAGGCTGAGGGTGGTGATGGTGGTGGTGGGTGGTGAGGCTGAGGGTGGTGGGGTGATGGTGGTGGTGGGGGGTGAGGCTGAGGGTGGTGGGGGTGATGGTGGTGGTGGGGGGTGAGGCTGAGGGTTGTGGGGGTGATGGTGAGGGTGGGGAGGGGTGGTGGGGGTGATGGTGGTGGGGGGTGAAGCTGAGGGTGGTGGGGGGTGATGGTGGTAGTGGGGGTGAGCCTGAGGTGGGTGGGGGGTGATGGGTCCAGTGGGCTCCCTGGTGGTCCGATGGCCACTGCTCACGGTCTGCAGTTCCTCAGAGCTGCAGACTGTGTAATCTCGCGAGATTTCAGAGCGTTGCCGTGGTAACCCGCGGCAACGCTCTGATTGGCCAATTCTCGCGAATCACATGGTCTGCAGCTCTGCACACTGCGGAGCTGCAGACCAGTGTCTGCGGTGGCTGGCCGGGCAGCCAGGAGGGGCCTCGCACCCGGCGGCATACCGGGCAAGCCGCCGGGCCCCCTCCTGGTGTCAGGTCCTCGGTCACTGACCGAGGACCTGACACACTCTGCCAACAGGCGGTTTAGGCGGCCGCGAGGCCCACGCCAGCGCGAGGCCTTAGGCGGCCGCCTAAACCGCCTAATTAGAGAGCCGCCTCTGCACACATACAATACGTCCAAATATATATACACACACACACACACTACAGCACCCCTCACACTGCACCACTACACACATTATGCTCCAGATACACGCTAGATCCCTTACCCTATATGCACTCTTAATCCTCTATACATACACACACACACACACACACACACTCTCCTATACACACTCTGGGTTCTTTACACACTAGATCTCCTACACACACACACACGCTGCACCACCTACACACACACTACATTCCTTGTCAGCAAACACATACAACATTCTCTAAACACACCCTCTCTACAACCCCTACACACACTACAGGGAGTGCAGAATTATTAGGCAAATGAGTATTTTGACCACATCATCCTCTTTATGCATGTTGTCTTACTCCAAGCTGTATAGGCTTGAAAGCCTACTACCAATTAAGCATATTAGGTGATGTGCATCTCTGTAATGAGAAGGGGTGTGGTCTAATGACATCAACACCCTATATCAGGTGTGCATAATTATTAGGCAATTTCCTTTCCTTTGGCAAAATGGGTCAAAAGAAGGACTTGACAGGCTCAGAAAAGTCAAAAATAGTTAGATATCTTGCAGAGGGATGCAGCACTCTTAAAATTGCAAAGTTTCTGAAGCGTGATCATCGAACAATCAAGCGTTTCATTCAAAATAGTCAACAGGGTCGCAAGAAGCGTGTGGAAACACCAAGGCGCAAAATAACTGCCCATGAACTGAGAAAAGTAAAGCGTGCAGCTGCCAAGATGCCACTTGCCACCAGTTTGGCCATATTTCAGAGCTGCAACATCACTGGAGTGCCCAAAAGCACAAGGTGTGCAATACTCAGAGACATGGCCAAGGTAAGAAAGGCTGAAGGACGACCACCACTGAACAAGACACACAAGCTGAAACATCAAGACTGGGCCAAGAAATATCTCAAGACTGATTTTTCTAAGGTTTTATGGACTGATGAAATGAGAGTGAGTCTTGATGGGCCAGATGGATGGGCCCGTGGCTGGATTGGTAAAGGGCAGAGAGCTCCAGTCCAACTCAGACGCCAGCAAGGTGGAGGTGGAGTACTGGTTTGGGCTGGTATCATCAAAGATGAGCTTGTGGGGCCTTTTCGGGTTGAGGATGGAGTCAAGCTCAACTCCCAGTCCTACTGCCAGTTTCTGGAAGACACCTTCTTCAAGCAGTGGTACAGGAAGAACTCTGCATCCTTCAAGAAAAACATGATTTTCATGCAGGACAATGCTCCATCACACGCGTCCAAGTACTCCACAGCGTGGCTGGCAAGAAAGGGTATAAAAGAAGAAAATCTAATAAAAAGGCCTCCTTGTTCACCTGATCTGAACCCCATTGAGAACCTGTGGTCCATCATCAAATGTGAGATTTACAAGGAGGGAAAACAGTACACCTCTCTGAACAGTGTCTGGGAGGCTGTGGTTGCTTCTGCACGCAATGTTGATGGTGAACAGATCAAAACACTGACAGAATCCATGGATGGCAGGCTTTTGAGTGTCCTTGCAAAGAAAGGTGACTATATTGGTCACTGATTTGTTTTTGTTTTGTTTTTGAATGTCAGAAATGTATATTTGTGAATGTTGAGATGTTATATTGGTTTCACTGGTAAAAAATAAATAATTAATATGGGTATATATTTGTTTTTTGTTAAGTTGCCTAATATTTATGCACAGTGTGACGAAGTGCCCTTCGCCACTTTGTCTTGGAGAGGCCTGCTTGCCTGCCTCCTCCCCTGCGACTATGGTCCTGGACTATATTGCACTGTAAACCCTATATTCGGGCATATGGATTTGTATTAGGCTGTCTCTAACCCTTTAACTATGCTGTAGGTCTGGACTGCTAATATAACCGAACAGCCAGGGGATTTAGGCGAATATATTGCATGGGAATACCATTACTGGAGAATACAGCCGTTCGTATGATTTCATACGAATTCTTTGTGCTCTGAATAGGTGGCCGCCATTTCGGGACTTTTACACGTGTTCGCGGCCATCTTGCGTACGAACAGCGGTATTTGCCTGTGAATGCATGGAACTGAAATCGGAAGCGCAAACAGGCGAATGCCGCTAAGACCTCCAGACATCCAGAACTGCGTACGGAAACTACCGAACGACCGGCCGTTCGGTAGTTATACTTAACTTAGTATGGGGATTCTAGCGATCACAAAGATGCGAATGGATGGCAAGAATTTCGTCTATTTTACCGTGCGAACGGAGACCGACCGCAAGGCCAAAACTCATGGAACTATTTTCGGCTAGTTGGTCTGTGCGGTCGGTCAAAACTTTGGAGCTCTGTATCTCCCGAACCATTCATCCGAATGGGCTGATTTTTGGACAGACTGTTCCCCTGAACAAGGGCTATTTGGGGATACCAGACTTAAAGCTGTACCCCCTGTTTTTGGGGTACATCCAGAACTTGGGTAAAATAATGTACGTTTTAATTGGGTTATGTGTTTATCTGAGGGGAGGAGACGTGGGGGTGTTATCATGCATGTGATTGGTCAATTTCATCCTCCCCCTGGGAGTGTCCTGTATGTACCTTATCCTAATAAAAAGCAGGCTGGGTGTTCCAGTCCTCAGACCTCTTCTGACCCTCTAACTTGCAGCCTCGACTCATGTTTGTAGGGGACAGCTATAATCACTACAGGGATTGCTATGCTCTTCATACTCCCTTAGCTGTTGAGCTCTTGTAAGAGCTCTTGTTCCTGATCCTGCTTCGCTCTACAGAAGGGAGAGGTTCACCTATTGGAACCTGGAGCCTGGTCGTAGGTCCAGGGCGCAGAGCAGACGGCGAGATACCAGCCCAGCAGCGGTGGTTCGTGGAGTTCGCAGTGCTTATGGTGGCTATGGTGCTGATGGTCCTTAGGTAAGCGCTAGGAGCATCCTTTTCTACGGTCCAACTTCCAGCCAGCCTGGAGGCAACCGTAACACACAGTAATAGTCACCTGCACACACAGATATCCCCCTAAAATAGCTAAAACTAAAAACAAACTAAAAACTACTTCCAAAAATATTCAGCTTTGATATAGAGTTTTTTGGGTTCATTGAGAACATGGTTGTTGTTCAATAATAAAATGAATCCTCAAAAATACAACTTGCCTAATAATTCTGCACTCCCTGTACGTCACCTATACACACACACACACTACAGCCCGTATACACACACTCGCTACATCCCCTATAACACTATGCCCCCTATATACACACTCTCTAGAGCCCCTAGCCACACATATTACACCACAAACACAAAGGAAATTGACCTATTTACATAATACCACACCACACTACACACACGCAATCCCACAAGCAGGCTCCAAACACATGCACCATACACTTTCTTGGCCCTTTTGTCCTCTGGTATCCCACTTGTGGAGACACCAGAGACAATTTAAAAGCAAACACAGCGCAAGCATGATATTAAATTTGCTTGCGCTGTGCAGAACAAATTCAGGGCCTTTTTCTAGTGTCAGAGCTCTTCAGTGGAGCTATGCGCATTGAACCAACATGTTCACTTTGAGAGGGGGCATGCTTGTAATTAGTGATGACAAAACACACCCTCTCTAGCCCCGCCCCCTTCTTATGGGGCCGCTCTGATTGAAAAATGCCCAGGGCCATATTTTTTTCCCAGTCTGGCCCTGGTGGGTACAGTAAATGAGTAAGAGGAAAATTACAGCTAAACACAAACACTGCAGAAATGTAAAGAACTCTGGTCCTTAACACCCAACGCAGCTTGTGGGCATCACTGAAGCGTGGCTGGGGGGATACAGAGAACACAGATGATACACCTCCCACAGAGGACAGCTTGTCCTTGCCTCTGGGCAGCCTGGCACACATGAGCGACTACATGCTGCAGTGCCTGTGCAACAACTGCCGAGTTGCCCACATTCTAACTTGTGCTGATTACTGGGTGGGACACCCTGCTGGATCCCTGTTACAAGGACAATGTGCCGTCATTAATTCCCTCACTGGAGCGTGATCGGAAGATGCGTGACTAAAAGCGCACGCTGCTAGACTCGCTGCTGAGGGCATTCCCAACTGACACCGGGGACTCAGTGGAAGCACAAGGCGAAGGCAGGGGAACAAACATACGTCAAAATCATACAAATTGGTCCAGTGGTTCAAAAGATAGATCGTAGTCCTTTGTGACCAAATGAAGCATGGCTTTTCTACCCAAAACCAGTTCCACAGAGTCTTCTATCCTGGAGATAATTGGGAAGTAATCCAATTAACTCCAAGGACAGAGGCAAAACTCCATTGAACACATGGCAGCAAAAGACAATAAAATACATAAAAATATATAACTGTGCAGCCATTGCATAAAACAGGTATATTCAACATATCCCCAGATAGCTCAGATCTGAGCGCACATTATTACTGAATGGTGCTCAGATCACACACATACAGTTCAATTGCCATGGAGCCAAAGTCTTTCCCATAGCCTTTCATTTTACGAATGGGCTCCATGGCATAGCTATCTGGGGTATCACCGCTCAAACAGGGCAAGAACCGAATGACCCGGCTTTCGTGTCTTTGCAGGGAAAAATCAAGCGTTTCAACATGGAGCCATAGTCTAAAGGAAGCAGGCTCCTCCAATGCCCAGTGGCAAGATTGGTCTCGTCACAGCTACCTCCTCCTCTTCCACCGCCGCTTACACCTACACCGCCACAGTCACCGTCTCCTCAACCTATGGGTCACTTAGTATAAACTATGTATGTAACGGATCACCTGGCACCCCGACCGGGTACCTCCGTTAATGGATGCTCCTAGTGCTTCCTGAGGACTCCAAGCACTCTGGCAGACACCACAATCACCGAATCCAAGAAACCTTTTAAATTCTCCCAAGCATATGAATGCTGTAGACCAATGAATAGGAACCATACGAATAGGCTTGTACTCCTAGCAGTCAACTGGAACAGCATGCAATAAATCCTTCCCCCCAATAATGAGACGACACATCACTTTGAGAGTAAAACAGGAACTCTGGACTGGCTCATCCAGCCTGGCTTTTATTTCCAACTCACACATACAGGCCACACCCAGGGGGAGGCATAAAAGAACCAATGACATAGATGTTACCTCCCACACATCCCCTCCCCTTAGTGTGACACATAATCCCATTATGCATACAGTGTAAAATATACTTTTACACAACTTTCATAACTTTAAAACCATAAATCACATTCACATAAAAATACATATCCACAATCAATCCATTCAGGGGAACAACATATTAAAAAATGGCATGAATCCGACCAGGGGTTCAAAAGTTACTAAAAGTATCTTTTGTTCCTTTCTGGCTAGCAGAAAAACATCCCCACAATGCACCGTGGTTTCCTCCCTTCTGCCCTGGAGTTAATTGGAGAAGTAATCCAATTACCCAGGACTAAAGGCAGACTCCATTAACCACATGGTTGCAAAACAACATAAAACAATTTAAAATACATAAAGTCACATTTACACATAACACACAGACATTTCACCTATCCCCAGATAGCTGGGATCTGCACGCACAAAACTACAGAATAGCGCGCAGATCCTACTCACACAGTACAATTGCCATGGAGCTAAAGTCTTTCCCATAGTCTTTCATTATATGAATAGGCTCCATGGTATGGCTATCTGGGGTATCACATTCCCATAAAGTCTGGTCCATAGTCCAAAGGCAAGAGGCGGGCAATCAGCCCCCTCCAAGGACACGTGGCGAGGTCGGTTTCGCCACAATGTACACAATAGCAGAGGCTTGTGAAGGCCTTTTCTCCATGCATCAGGAGTTGAGCTCAGTTTGAACAATGTGGTTTATAAGTGCAGCAGAAGAGGAATATCTAACTAGGCGTCCTGAGCCCCTAGTTAGATATTCCTCTGCTGCTGCACTTATCAGCCGCAATCTCACTAGCGTATTTGCTCCTACAATTAGGCATCCTTTTTCTTGTCCTATCCTCTGTCTTTTATTCCTTTTGGGGGGTTGAGTGATATAATATAGGCATTTATTAAGGGGTGCCCTCGAAGGCACTTAGATTTTCTTTCTAAGCAAGCATTAGGATTTCCTATATTCTCTATATTTCTATTTATCATTGCATCTAATCCTAGCTTGCAACTGCCTCCTATACCTCCCTATTTACAGGTATTCCCTGCCTCTTTTCCATTCATTATTGCAACCATATTGTTGTGCTGTTTAACCTCTTTTGCACTAGAGGCACTTCATCTATAAACAGGAGGAGTTTAGAGGATACTAGTACTCCACTCTCCTATCTAGTATTCAGTTACATTGTTTATAGCAAGCGGGTGTGTCAGGCCTTCAGCGTGGCAAATGTCAAAGTATACTGGCAGGGGTCTGCAGAGCACACGCTGAAGGCCTGACACACCCGCTTTAAGGACACTGACTGCTGTTAGCTTACACTGAAAAACTTTTTTTCCTTGCAAAAGCACGCTATAGAGACACCAGATATGAGTGGCAACTGTCAAAGTACACTGGCAGGGGTCTGCAGAGAACATGCTGAAGGCCTGACACACCCGCTTTAACCCCTTAAGGACCAAACTTCTGGAATAAAAGGGAATCATGACATGTCACACATGTCATGTGTCCTTAAGGGGTTAAGGACACTGACTGCTATTAGCTTACACTGAAAAACTTTTTTTCTTTGTAAAAGCACGCTATAGAGACACCAGATATGAGTGGCAACTGTCAAAGTACACTGGCAGGGGTCTGCAGAGCACACGCAGAAGGCCTGACACACCCGCTTTAAGGACACTGACTGCTATTAGCTTACACTGAAAAACTTTTTTTCTTTGCAAAAGCACGCTATAGAGACACCAGATATGAGTGGCAACTGTCAAAGTACACTGGCAGGGGTCTGCAGAGAACATGCTGAAGGCCTGACACACCCGCTTTAAGGACACTGACTGCTATTAGCTTACACTGAAAAACTTTTTTTCTTTGTAAAAGCACGCTATAGAGACACCAAATATGAGTGTCAACTGTCAAAGTACACTGGCAGGGGTCTGCAGAGCACACGCAGAAGTCCTGACACACCCGCTTTAAGGACACTGACTGCTATTAGCTTACACTGAAAAACGTTTTTTCTTTGTAAAAAAACGCTATAGAGACACCAGATATGAGTGGCAACTGTCAAAGTACACTGGCAGGGGTCTGCAGAGAACACGCTGAAGGCCTGACACACCCGCTTTAAGGACACTGACTGCTATTAGCTTACACTGAAAAACGTTTTTTCTTTGTAAAAAAACGCTATAGAGACACCAGATATGAGTGGCAACTGTCAAAGTACACTGGTAGGGGTCTGCAGAGCACACGCTGAAGGCCTAACACACCCGCTTTAACCCCTTAAGGACACATGACATGTGTGACATGTCATGATTCCCTTTTATTCCAGAAGTTTGGTCCTTAAGGGGTTAAAGACACTGACTGCTACTAGCTTACACTGAAAAACTTTTTTTCTTTGTAAAAGCACGCTATAGAGACACCAGATATGAGTGGCAACTGTCAAAGTACACTCGCAGGGGTCTGCAGAGCACACGCTGAAGGCCTGACACATCCGCTTTAAGGACACTGACTGCTATTAGCTTACACTGAAAACCTTTTTTTCTTTGTAAAAGCACGCTATAGAGACACCAGATATGAGTGGCAACTGTCAAAGTACACTGGCAGGGTTCTGCAGAGCACACGCTGAAAGCCTGACACACCCGCTTTAAGGACACTGACTGCTATTAGCTTACACTGAAAAACTTTTTTTCTTTGTAAAAGCACGCTATAGAGACACCAGATATGAGTGGCAACTGTAAAAGTACACTGGCAGGGGTCTGCAGAGCACACGCTGAAGGCCTGACACACCCGCTTTAAGGACACTGACTGCTATTAGCTTACACTGAAAACCTTTTTTTCTTTGTAAAAGCACGCTATAGAGACACCAGATATGAGTGGCAACTGTCAAAGTACACTGGCAGGGGTCTGCAGAGCACACGCTGAAGGCCTGACACACCCGCTTTAAGGACACTGACTGCTATTAGCTTACACTGAAAAACTTTTTTTCTTTGTAAAAGCACGCTATAGAGACACCAGATATGAGTGGCAACTGTCAAAGTACACTGGCAGGGGTCTGCAGAGCACATGCTGAAGGCCTGACACACCCGCATTAAGGACACTGACTGCTATTAGCTTACACTGAAAAACTTTTTTCTTTGTAAAGAAAAAAAGTTTTACAGTGTAAGCTAATAGCAGTCAGTGTCCTTAAAGCGGGTGTGTCAGGCCTTCTGCGTGTGCTCTGCAGAACCCTGCCAGTGTACTTTGACAGTTGCAACTCAGATCTGGTGTCTCTATAGCGTGCTTTTACAAAGAAAAAAAGTTTTTCAGTGTAAGCTAATAGCAGTCAGTGTCCTTAAAGCGGGTGTGTCAGGCCTTCTGCGTGTGCTCTGCAGACCCCTGCCAGTGTACTTTGACAGTTGCCACTCATATCTGGTGTCTCTATAGCGTGCTTTTACAAAGAAAAAAAGTTTTTCAGTGTAAGCTAATAGCAGTCAGTGTCCTTAAAGCAGGTGTGTCAGGCCTTCAGCGTGTGCTCTGCAGACCCCTGCCAGTGTACTTTGACAGTTGCCACTCATATTTGGTGTCTCTATAGCGTACTTTTACAAAGAAAAAAAGTTTTTCAGTGTAAGCTAAAAGCAGTCAGTGTCCTTAAAGCGGGTGTTAGGCCTTCAGCGTGTGTTCTGCAGACCCCTGCCAGTGTACTTTGACAGTTGCAACTCATATTTGGTGTCTCTATAGCGTGCTTTTACAAGGAAAAAAAGTTTTTCAGAGTAAGCTAATAGCAGTCAGTGTCCTTAAAGCGGGTGTGTCAGGCCTTCTTTGTGTGCTCTGTAGACCCCTGCCAGTGTACTTTGACAGTTGCCACTCATATCTGGTGTCTCTATAGCGTGCTTTTACAAAGAAAAAAAGTTTTTCAGTGTAAGCTAATAGCAGTCAGTGTCCTTAAAGCGGTGTGTCAGGCCTTCAGCGTGTGCTCTGCAGACCCCTGCCAGTGTACTTTGACAGTTGCCACTCATATCTGGTGTCTCTATAGCGTGCTTTTACAAAGAAAAAAAGTTTTTCAGTGTAAGCTAATAGCAGTCAGTGTCCTTAAAGCGGGTGTGTCAGGCCTTCAGCGTGTGCTCTGCAGAACCCTGCCAGTGTACTTTGACAGTTGCCACTCATATCTGGTGTCTCTATAGCGTGCTTTTACAAAGAACAAAAGTTTTTCAGTGTAAGCTAATAGCAGTCAGTGTCCTTAAAGCGGGTGTGTCAGGCCTTCAGCGTGTGCTCTGCAGACCCCTGCCAGTGTACTTTGACAGTTGCCACTCATATTTGGTGTCTCTATAGCTTGCTTTTACAAGGAAAAAATGTTTTTCAGTGTAAGCTAATAGCAGTCAGTGTCCTTAAAGCGGGTGTGTCAGGCCTTCAGCGTGTGCTCTGCAGACCCCTGCCAGTGTACTTTGACAGTTGCCACTCATATCTGGTGTCTCTATAGCGTGCTTTTACAAAGAAAAAAGTTTTTCAGGTTAAGCTAATAGCAGTCAGTGTCCTTAAAGCGGGTGTGTCAGGCCTTCAGCGTGTGCTCTGCAGACCCCTGCCAGTGTACTTTGACAGTTGCCACTCATATCTGGTGTCTCTATAGCGTGCTTTTACAAAGAATTAAAGTTTTTCAGTGTAAGCTAATAGCAGTCAGTGTCCTTAAAGCGGGTGTGTCAGGCCTTCAGCGTGTGCTCTGCAGAACCCTGCCAGTGTACTTTGACAGTTGCCACTCATATCTGGTGTCTCTATAGCGTGCTTTTACAAAGAAAAAAAGTTTTTCAGTGTAAGCTAATAGTAGTCAGTGTCCTTAAAGCGGGTGTGTCAGGCCTTCAGCGTGTGCTCTGCAAACCCCTGCCAGTGTACTTTGCCAGTTGCCACTCATATCTGGTGTCTCTATAGCGTGCTTTTACAAAGAAAAAAAGTTTTTCAGTGTAAGCTAATAGCAGTCAGTGTCCTTAAAGCGGGTGTGTCAGGCCTTCAGCGTGTGCTCTGCAGACCCCTGCCAGTGTACTTTGACAGTTGCCACTCAAATTTGGTGTCTCTATAGCATGCTTTTACAAAGAAAAAAAGTTTTTCAGTGTAAGCTAATAGCAGTCAGTGTCCTTAAAGCTGGTGTGTCAGGCCTTCTGCGGGTGCTCTGCAGACCCCTGCCAGTGTACTTTGACAGTTGCCACTCATATCTGGTGTCTCTATAGCGTGCTTTTACAAAGAAAAAAGTTTTTCAGTGTAAGCTAATAGCAGTCAGTGTCCTTAAAGTGGGTGTGTCAGGCCTTCAGCGTGTGCTCTGCAGACCGCTGCCAGTGTACTTTGACAGTTGCCACTCATATTTGGTGTCTCTATAGAGTGCTTTTACAAAGAAAAAAGTTTTTTCAGTGTAAGCTAATAGCAGTCAGTGTCCTTAAAGCGGGTGTGTCAGGCCTTCTGCGTGTGCTCTGCAGACCCCTGCCAGTGTACTTTGACAGTTGCCACTCAGATCTGGTGTCTCTATAGTGTGCTTTTACAAAGAAAAAAAGTTTTTCAGTGTAAGCTAATAGCAGTCAGTGTCCTTAAAGCTGGTGTGTCAGGCCTTCTGCGTGTGCTCTGCAGACCCCTGCCAGTGTACTTTGACAGTTGCCACTCATATTTGGTGACTCTATAGAGTGCTTTTACAAAGAAAAAAGGTTTTTCAGTGTAAGCTAATAGCAGTCAGTGTCCTTAAAGCGGGTGTGTCAGGCCTTCTGCGTGTGCTCTGCAGACCCCTGCCAGTGTACTTTGACAGTTGCCACTCAGATCTAGTGTCTCTATAGCGTGCTTTTACAAAGAAAAAAAGTTTTTCAGTGTAAGCTAATAGCAGTCAGTGTCCTTAAAGCGGGTGTGTCAGGCCTTAAGCGTGTGCTCTGCAGACCCCTGCCAGTGTACTTTGACAGTTGCCACTCAGATCTGGTGTCTCTATAGCGTGCTTTTACAAAGAAAACAAGTTTTTCAGTGTAAGCTAATAGCAGTCAGTGTCCTTAAAGCGGGTGTGTCAGGCCTTAAGCGTGTGCTCTGCAGACCCCTGCCAGTGTACTTTGACAGTTGCCACTCATATTTGGTGTCTCTATAGCGTGCTTTTACAAAGAAAAAAGTTTTTCAGTGTAAGCTAATAGCAGTCAGTGTCCTTAAAGGACCACTCTAGGCACCCAGACCACTTCAGCTTAATGAAGTGGTCTGGGTGCCAGGTCCAGCTAGCTTTTACCCTTTTTTTTTATAAACATAGCAGTTTCAGAGAAACTGCTATGTTTATTCTGAGGGTTAAGCCAGCCTCCAAAACCTCTAGTGGCTGTCTCACTGACAGCCGCTAGAGGCGCTTGCGTGCTTCTCACTGTGAAAATCACAGTGAGAGCACGCAAGCGTCCATAGGAAAGCATTATGAATGCTTTCCTATGCGACCGTCTGAATGCGAGCGCGGCTCCTGCCGCGCATGCGCATTCAGCCGATGACGTTGCGAGGAAGAAGAGGAGGAGGAGTAGAGCTCCCCGCCCGGCGCTGGAGAAAGAGGTAATTTTAACCCCTTCCTCCCCCAGAGCCCGGCGGGAGTGGGTCCCTGAGGGTGGGGGCACCCTCAGGGCACTCTAGTGCCAGGAAAACGAGTATGTTTTCCTGGCACTAGAGTGGTCCTTTAAAGCGGGTGTGTCAGGCCTTCTTTGTGTGCTCTGCAGACCCCTGCCAGTGTACTTTGAAAGTTGCCACTCATATCTGGTGTCTCTATAGCGTGCTTTTACAAAGAAAAAAAGTTTTTCAGTGTAAGCTAATAGCAGTCAGTGTCCTTAAAGCGGGTGTGTCAGGCCTTCAGCGTTTGCTCTGCAGACCCCTGCCAGTGTACTTTGACAGTTGCCACTCATATCTGGTGTCTCTATAGCGTGCTTTTACAAAGAAAAAAAGTTTTTCAGTGTAAGCTAATAGCAGTCAGTGTCCTTAAAGCGGGTGTGTCAGGCCTTCAGCGTGTGCTCTGCAGACCCCTGCCAGTGTACTTTGACAGTTGGCACTCATATTTGGTGTCTCTATAGCGTGCTTTTACAAGGAAAAAAAGTTTTACAGTGTAAGCTAATAGCAGTCAGTGTCCTTAAAGCGGGTGTCAGGCCTTCAGCGTGTGCTCTGTAGACCTTTGCCAGTGCACATTGCCACTCATATCTGGTTTCACAATAGCGTGCATTTTAATCCAAAAAACGTTATTCACTGTTATAGATTAAATAGCAGTTAGTTGTCTTCAAGCGGCTGTGTCAGGCCTACAGCGTGTACTCTGCATACCCCTTCCTGTGTACTTTGACAGTTGCCACTCATATCTGGTGTCTCTATAGCGTGCTTTTACAAAGAAAAAAAGTTTTTCAGTGTAAGCTAATAGCAGTCAGTGTCCTTAAAGCGGGTGTGTCAGGCCTTCAGCGTGTGCTCTGCAGACCCCTGCCAGTGTACCTTGACAGTTGCCACATAGATCTGTTGTCTCTATAGCGTGCTTTTACAAAGAAATAAAGTTTTTCAGTGTAAGCTAATAGCAGTCAGTGTCCTTAATGCGGGTGTGTCAGGCCTTCAGCGTGTGCTCTGCAGAACCCTGCCAGTGTACTTTGACAGTTGCCACTCATATCTGGTGTCTCTATAGCGTGCTTTTACAAAGAAAAAAAGTTTTTCAGTGTAAGCTAATAGCAGTCAGTGTCCTCAAAGAGGGGGTGTCAGGCCTTCAGCGTGTGCTCTGCAAATCCCTGCCAGTGTACTTTGACAGTTGCAACTGATATCTGGTGTCTCTATAGCGTGCTTTTACAAAGAAAAAATTTTTTTCAGTGTAAGCTAATAGCAGTCAGTGTCCTTAAAGCGGGTGTGTCAGGCCTTCAGCGTGTGCTCTGCAAACCCCTACCAGTGTACTTTGCCAGTTGCCACTCATATCTGGTGTCTCTATAGCGTGCTTTTACAAAGAAAAAAAGTTTTTCAGTGTAAGCTAATAGCAGTCAGTGTCCTTAAAGCGGGTGTGTCAGGCCTTCAGCGTGTGCTCTGCAGACCCCTGCCAGTGTACTTTGACAGTTGCCACTCAAATTTGGTGTCTCTATAGAGTGCTTTTACAAAGAAAAAAAGTTTTTCAGTGTAAGCTAATAGCAGTCAGTGTCCTTAAAGCGGGTGTGTCAGGCCTTCTGCGTGTGCTCTGCAGACCCCTGCCAGTGTACTTTGACAGTTGCCACTCAGATCTGGTGTCTCTATAGCGTGCTTTTACAAAGAAAAAAAGTTTTTCAGTGTAAGCTAATAGCAGTCAGTGTCCTTAAAGCGGGTGTGTGAGGCCTTCAGCGTGTGCTCTGCAGACCCCTGCCAGTGTACTTTGACAGTTGCAACTCATATTTGGTGTCTCTATAGCGTGCTTTTACAAAGAAAAAAAGTTTTTCAGTGTAAGCTAATAGCAGTCAGTGTCCTTAAAGCGGGTGTGTCAGGCATTCTGCGTTTGCTCTGCAGACCCCTGCCAGTGTACTTTGACAGTTGCCACTGATATCTGGTGTCTCTATAGCGTGCTTTTACAAAGAAAATTTTTTTTTCAGGGTAAGCTAATAGCAGTCAGTGTCCTTAAAGCGGGTGTGTCAGGCCTTCAGCGTGTGCTCAGCAAACCCCTGCCAGTGTACTTTGCCAGTTGCCACTCATATCTGGTGTCTCTATAGCGTGCTTTTACAAAGAAAAAAAGTTTTTCAGTGTAAGCTAATAGCAGTCAGTGTCCTTAAAGCGGGTGTGTCAGGCCTTCAGCGTGTGCTCTGCAGACCCCTGCCAGTGTACTTTGACAGTTGCCACTCATATTTGGTGTCTCTATAGAGTGCTTTTACAAAGAAAAAAAGTTTTTCAGTGTAAGCTAATAGCAGTCAGTGTCCTTAAAGCGGGTGTGTCAGGCCTTCTGCGTGTGCTCTGCAGACCCCTGCCAGTGTACTTTGACAGTTGCCACTCAGATCTGGTGTCTCTATAGCGTGCTTTTACAAAGAAAAAAAGTTTTTCAGTGTAAGCTAATAGCAGTCAGTGTCCTTAAAGCGGGTGTGTGAGGCCTTCAGCGTGTGATCTGTAGACCCCTGCCAGTGTACTTTGACAGTTGCAACTCATATTTGGTGTCTCTATAGCGTGCTTTTACAAAGAAAAAAAGTTTTTCAGTGTAAGCTAATAGCAGTCAGTGTCCTTAAAGCGGGTGTGTCAGGCATTCTGCGTTTGCTCTGCAGACCCCTGCCAGTGTACTTTGACAGTTGCCACTCATATCTGGTGTCTCTATAGCGTGCTTTTACAAAGAAAAAAAGTTTTTCAGTGTAAGCTAATAGCAGTCAGTGTCCTTAAAGCGGGTGTGTCAGGCCTTCAGCGTGTGCTCTGCAGACCCCTGCCAGTGTACTTTGACAGTTGCCACTCAGATCTGGTGTCTCTATAGCGTGCTTTTACAAAGAAAAAAAGTTTTTCAGTGTAAGCTAATAGCAGTCAGTGTCCTTAAAGCGGGTGTGTCAGGCCTTCAGCGTGTGCTCTGCAGACCCCTGCCAGTGTACTTTGACAGTTGCCACTCATATCTGGTGTCTCTATAGCGTGCTTTTACAAAGAAAAAAAGTTTTTCAGTGTAAGCTAATAGCAGTCAGTGTCCTTAATGCGGGTGTGTCAGGCCTTCAGCATGTGCTCTGCAGACCCCTGCCAGTGTACTTTGACAGTTGCCACTCATATCTGGTGTCTCTATAGCGTGCTTTTACAAAGAAAAAAAGTTTTTCAGTGTAAGCTAATAGCAGTCAGTGTCCTTAAAGCCGGTGTGTCAGGCCTTCTGCGTGTGCTCTGCAGACCCCTGCCAGTGTACTTTGACAGTTGCCACTCATATCTGGTGTCTCTATAGCGTGCTTTTACAAAGAAAAAAAGTTTTTCAGTGTAAGCTAATAGCAGTCAGTGTCCTTAAAGCGGGTGTGTCAGGCCTTCAGCGTGTGCTCTGCAGACCCCTGCCAGTGTACCTTGACAGTTGCCACATAGATCTGTTGTCTCTATAGCGTGCTTTTACAAAGAAATAAAGTTTTTCAGTGTAAGCTAATAGCAGTCAGTGTCCTTAAAGCGGGTGTGTCAGGCCTTCAGCGTGTGCTCTGCAGAACCCTGCCAGTGTACTTTGACAGTTGCCACTCATATCTGGTGCCTCTATAGCGTGCTGTTACAAAGAAAAAAAATTTTTTCAGTGTAAGCTAATGGCAGTCAGTGTCCTTAAAGCGGGTGTGTCAGGCCTTCAGCGTGTTCTCTGCAGACCCCTGCCAGTGTACTTTGACAGTTGCCACTCATATCTGGTGTCTCTATAGCGTGCTTTTACAAAGAAATAAAGATTTTCAGTGTAAGCTAATAGCAGTCAGTGTCCTTAAAGCGGTTGTGTCAGGCCTTCAGCATGTTCTCTGCAGACCCCTGCCAGTGTACTTTGACAGTTGCCACTCATATCTAGTGTCTCTATAGCGTGCTTTTACAAAGAAAAAAAGTTTTCAGTGTAAGCTAATAGCAGTCAGTGTCCTTAAAGCGGGTGTGTCAGGCCTTCAGCGTGTGCTCTGCAGACCCCTGCCAGTGTACTTTGACAGTTGCCACTCATATCTGGTGTCTCTATAGCGTGCTTTTACAAAGAAAAAAAGTTTTTCAGTGTAAGCTAATAGCAGTCAGTGTCCTTAAAGCGGGTGTGTCAGGCCTTCAGCGTGTGCTCTGCAGACCCCTGCCAGTGTACTTTGACAGTTGCCACTCATATTTGGTGTCTCTATAGCATGCTTTTACAAAGAAAAAAAGTTTTTCAGTGTAAGCTAATAGCAGTCAGTGTCCTTAAAGCTGGTGTGTCAGGCCTTCTGCGTGTGCTCTGCAGACCCCTGCCAGTGTACTTTGACAGTTGCCACTCATATCTGGTGTCTCTATAGCGTGCTTTTACAAAGAAAAAAAGTTTTTCAGTGTAAGCTAATAGCAGTCAGTGTCCTTAAAGCGGGTGTGTCAGGCCTTCAGCGTGTGCTCTGCAGACCCCTGCCAGTGTACTTTGACAGTTGACACTCAGATCTGGTGTCTCTATAGCGTGCTTTTACAAAGAAAAAAAGATTTTCAGTGTAAGCTAATAGCAGTCAGTGTCCTTAAAGAGGGTGTGTCAGGCCTTAAGCGTGTGCTCTGCAAACCCCTGCCAGTGTACTTTGACAGTTGCCACTCATATTTGGTGTCTCTATAGAGTGCTTTTACAAAGAAAAAAAGTTTTTCAGTGTAAGCTAATAGCAGTCAGTGTCCTTAAAGCAGGTGTGTCAGGCCTTCAGCGTGTGCTCTGCAGACCCCTGCCAGTGTACTTTGACAGTTGCCACTCATATTTGGTGTCTCTATAGCGTGCTTTTACAAAGAAAAAAGTTTTTCAGTGTAAGCTAATAGCAGTCAGTGTCCTTAAAGCGGGTGTGTCAGGCCTTCTTTGTGTGCTCTGCAGACCCCTGCCAGTGTACTTTGAAAGTTGCCACTCATATCTGGTGTCTCTATAGCGTGCTTTTACAAAGAAAAAAAGTTTTTCAGTGTAAGCTAATAGCAGTCAGTGTCCTTAAAGCGGGTGTGTCAGGCCTTCTGCGTGTGCTCTGCAGACCCCTGCCAGTGTACTTTGACAGTTGCCACTCAGATCTGGTGTCTCTATAGCGTGCTTTTACAAAGAAAAAAAGTTTTTCAGTGTAAGCTAATAGCAGTCAGTGTCCTTAAAGCGGGTGTGTCAGGCCTTCAGCGTTTGCTCTGCAGACCCCTGCCAGTGTACTTTGACAGTTGCCACTCATATCTGGTGTCTCTATAGCGTGCTTTTACAAAGAAAAAAAGTTTTTCAGTGTAAGCTAATAGCAGTCAGTGTCCTTAAAGCGGGTGTGTCAGGCCTTCAGCGTGTGCTCTGCAGACCCCTGACAGTGTACTTTGACAGTTGCCACTCATATTTGGTGTCTCTATAGCGTGCTTTTACAAGGAAAAAAAGTTTTTCAGTGTAAGCTAATAGCAGTTAGTGTCCTTAAAGTGGGTGTGTCAGGCCTTCAGCGTGTGCTCTGCAGACCCCTGACAGTGTACTTTGACAGTTGCCACTCATATTTGGTGTCTCTATAGCGTGCTTTTACAAAGAAAAAAGTTTTTCAGTGTAAGCTAATAGCAGTCAGTGTCCTTAAAGTGGGTTTGTCAGGCCTTCAGCGTGTGCTCTGCAGACCCCTGCCAGTGTACTTTGACAGTTGCCACTCAGATCTGGTGTCTCTATAGCGTGCTTTTACCAAGAAAAAAAGTTTTTCAGTGTAAGCTAATAGCAGCCATTGTCCTTAAAGCGGGTGTGTCAGGCCTTCAGCGTGTGCTCTGCAGACCACTGCCAGTGTACTTTGCCAGTTGCCACTCATATCTGGTGTCTCTATAGCAAGCTTTTACAAAGAAAACAAGTTTTTAGTGTAAGCTAGTAGCAGTCAGTGTCCTTAAAGCGGGTGTGTCAGGCCTTCAGCGAGTGCTCTGCAGACCCCTGCCAGTGTACTTTGACAGTTGCCACTCATATTTGCTGTCTCTATAGCGTGCTTTTACAAAGAAAAAAAGTTTTTCAGTGTAAGCTAAAAGCAGTCAGTGTCCTTAAAGCGGGTGTGTCAGGCCTTCAGCGTGTGCTCTGCAGACCCCTGCCAGTGTACTTTGACAGTTGCCACTCATATCTGGTGTCTCTATAGCGTGCTTTTACAAAGAAAAAAAGTTTTTCAGTGTAAGCTAATAGCAGTCAGTGTCCTTAAAGCGGGTGTGTCAGGCCTTCAGCGTGTGCTCTGCAGACCCCTGCCAGTGTACTTTGACAGTTTCCACTCATATCTGGTGTCTCTATAGCGTGCTTTTACAAAGAAAAAAGTTTTTCAGTGTAAGCTAATAGCAGTCAGTGTCCTTAAAGCGGGTGTGTCAGGCCTTCAGCGTTTGCTCTGCAGACCCCTGCCAGTGTACTTTGACAGTTGCCACTCATATCTGGTGTCTCTATAGCGTGCTTTTACAAAGAAAAAAAGTTTTTCAGTGTAAGCTAATAGCAGTCAGTGTCCTTAAAGCGGGTGTGTCAGGCCTTCAGCGTGTGCTCTGCAGACCCCTGACAGTGTACTTTGACAGTTGCTACTCATATTTGGTGTCTCTATAGCGTGCTTTTACAAGGACAAAAAGTTTTTCAGTGTAAGCTAATAGCAGTCAGTGTCCTTAACCCCTTAAGGACCAAATGTCTGGAATAAAAGGCAATCATGACATGTCAGACATGTCATGTGTCCTTAAGGGGTTAAAGCGGGTGTGTCAGGCCTTCTGCGTGTGCTCTGCAGACCCCTGCCAGTGTACTTTGACAGTTGCCACTCATATCTGGTGTCTCTATAGCGTGCTTTTACAAAGAAAAAAGTTTTTCAGTGTAAGCTAATAGCAGTCAGTGTCCTTAAAGTGGGTGTGTCAGGCCTTCAGCGTGTGCTCTGCAGACCCCTGCCAGTGTACTTTGACAGTTGCCACTCAGATCTGGTGTCTCTATAGCGTGCTTTTACCAAGAAAAAAAGTTTTTCAGTGTAAGCTAATAGCAGCCATTGTCCTTAAAGCGGGTGTGTCAGGCCTTCAGCGTGTGCTCTGCAGACCACTGCCAGTGTACTTTGCCAGTTGCCACTCATATCTGGTGTCTCTATAGCAAGCTTTTACAAAGAAAACAAGTTTTTAGTGTAAGCTAGTAGCAGTCAGTGTCCTTAAAGCGGGTGTGTCAGGCCTTCAGCGAGTGCTCTGCAGACCCCTGCCAGTGTACTTTGACAGTTGCCACTCATATTTGGTGTCTCTATAGCGTGCTTTTACAAAGAAAAAAAGTTTTTCAGTGTAAGCTAATAGCAGTCAGTGTCCTTAAAGCGGGTGTGTCAGGCCTTCAGCGTGTGCTCTGCAGACCCCTGCCAGTGTACTTTGACAGTTGCCACTCATATCTGGTGTCTCTATAGCGTGCTTTTACAAAGAAAATTTTTTTTTCAGTGTAAGCTAATAGCAGTCAGTGTCCTTAAAGCGGGTGTGTCAGGCCTTCAGTGTGTGCTCTGCAGACCCCTGCCAGTGTACTTTGACAGTTGCCACTCAGATCTGGTTTCTCTATAGCGTGCTTTTAAAACCAAAAACGTTTTTTCTCTGTTATAGATTGAATAGCAGTTAGTTGTCTTCAAGCGGGTGTGTCAGGCCTACAGCGTGTACTCTGCAGACCTCTGCCATTACACATTGCCACTTATATCTGGTCTATGTCTCAGGCAGGCAGCATTACACACATGGACGTACGGTGTGATGATGATGTTGTACCCGCTGCTGCTTCCTTTGCTGAGTTGTCAGATACAAGTGAAGCGGTTGATGATAACGATGTGTCCATGGATGTCACGTGGGTGCCCGCTAGAAGAGAAAAAGAACAGGGGGAAAGTTCAGATGGGGAGACAGAGAGGAGGAGGAGACGAGTTGGAAGCAGGGGGAGGTTGTCACAAGGAGCTAGTGGCATAGTCAGACAGCATGCATCAGCTCGACAGCACGCCAATCAACGCATGCTGTGTCCACCACCAGAATGCCGTCATTGCAGAGCTCAGCAGTGTGGCATTTTTTTTTGTTTGTCTGCCTGTGACAACAGCGATGCCATTTGCAACCTGTGCCAAAATAAACTGAGTAGTGGGAAGTCCAACACCCACCTAGGTACAACTGCTTTGCGTAGGCACATGATCGCACATCACAAACGCCTATGGGATCAACACATGAGTACAAGCAGCACACAAACTCAAAGCCGCCATCCTCCTCCTGGTCCAGCATCTTCAGCCACGTCAACCACTGCTGTCCTCCTTGCCCCCTCTCAACCATCCGCCACTCCGTCTCCCGCCTTGAGCAGTTCCCGCTCATCTGCCCACAGTCAGGTGTCTGTCAAGGACATGTTTGAGCGTAAGAAGCCAATGTCACAAAGTCACCCCCTTGCCCAGCGTCTGACAGTTGGCTTGTCCGAACTATTAGCCCTCCAGCATTTTTCGTTGATATGCATTTTTATTTCTTCTTAGATAACAAAAAAAATTATGAGACGACATTGGCAGGGCTATTCACTTGTGTGATCTGTCATGAATTGTAATTTGAATGTTAATTTGAACTGTGGGGCACAAGAACTTTAATAGAAAACATCTTTAAGTCAACTATGTTTTCACTAAGCTTAGTGAATAACTAACATTAACGAGTCGGATTAAACGCACTCTGCACTCGAGGTATTATCTGTTTAAATGACCCCACTCTGGGCCCTAAATGGTAAAACGTTTCACATGGGCATACGAAAGGTACACATGGCAATTAAAATCAGAAAATATGTAAAACATTTTTAGATATACTGGAAATTAGTACACCAATACGATTAAGCACGTTGATTAATAAACTAAAGAAATGTTAATCTATCAAAGCGGCTTGAGAAAATATATTTAAAAAGATACAAAAATATCAAAATCTGCTTATAAAAAAGAAATACTGCCTTAAAATTTAAAATGCAAGTATGAATATTAGCACACACAAGCTATCTACCAAATGTGAAAACTATTATTTAGCTGTTCTGGCAACTAAAAGTAACATAACACAGAGTTTACTATATTCAGTGCAATATCTAAAGGAAGTACTGGCTAAAAAATTCAATGCAAAACTAGCAAAGTTGTAAAAAACTGTATTAAGTCGGTTGTTTTCTTTTTATCTGGTGAATAAAATGTTTCTACATTATATCAGACAGCTATTTGTCGTCTTCAAAAAATCCTTCTTGTGGTTTTGTCTTTCTGTACTTTCAGGATTCATGTTTGCACGTTTTTTTGCGAATTTGCCAGGAATCTATTTTTGAAGTTGTTCCCCTCCTCTTGACACGATCAATGACCTGAGAGTCTTCGCAAGCAGGGTTGACCTGATAGTCCCGTTTTCCATTCAATTTGCACATGATGTCCTGGCTAGGTTTCTAGGGACAAATGTTGGAGCCTCGGCGTTGCCCCAATATGGAGGGAGCGTGGAGTTTGTTGGAGGCTTCAATGTGAGTAGCGAGTCCGGGGGGAGACCCAGTTGCCCCAGGATTCCCTCTGCCTCCTGCATGTTGCGTATGGTATGCCTGGCGTACGCATGGCGACTTCTCGCTTCAGTAGTTAGGACACGCCCCCCTAGCCCGCCAGCTTTTACCATACAAGCTGGTGGAGTCATGACCTGTGCTGGGTGTCCACGCTACTAGACCCCCGGTATAAGCAGACAGTGGCGGAAATGTTACCAAATTACAAGTCGGAAAGGATGCAGCATTTGCAAAATAAATTAAAAAGTATGCTTTACACAGCGTATAAGGGTGATGTCACAGCACAACGGGAATCTAACAGGGGAAGAGGTGTAAGTCATCCTCCTCCTCCCACGACCACGCCATATCTGCCAAGGGACCCTATGTAGGGCTAACAGTCTCTATTCTGCTCTGTGTCAGTGTGTATCATGGGCTCTGAGGACAGGGAACAGTCACTATTCTGCTCTGTGTCAGTGTGTATCATGGGCTCTGAGGACAGGGAACAGTCTCTATTCTGCTCTGTGTCAGTGTGTATCATGGTCTCTGAGGACAGGTGTTAATCCATATCTGCCAAGTGACCCTATGTAGGGCTAACAGTCTCTATTCTGCTCTGTGTCAGTGTGTATCATGGGCTCTGAGGACAGGGAACAGTCTCTATTCTGCTCTGTGTCAGTGTGTATCATGGTCTCTGAGGACGGGGAACAGTCTCTATTCTGCTCTGTGTCAGTGTGTATCATGGTCTCTGAGGACAGGTGTCAATCCATATCTGCCAAGTGACCCTATGTAGGGCTAACAGTCTCTATTCTGCTCTGTGTCAGTGTGTATCATGGTCTCTGAGGACGGGGAACAGTCTCTATTCTGCTCTGTGTCAGTGTGTATCATGGTCTCTGAGGACAGGTGTCAATCCATACCTGCCAAGTGACCCTATGTAGGGGGAACAGTCTCTATTCTATTCTGCTCTGTGTCAGTGTGTATCATGGTCTCTGAGGACGGGGGACAGTCTCTATTCTGCTCTGTGTCAGTATGTATCATGGTCTCTGAGGAAAGGTTTCAATCCATATCTGCCAAGTGACCCTATGTAGGGGGAACAGTCCCTAATCTGCTCTGTGTGAGGAGGAGGAACGGGAAATGAGTAGCTCGGCATCCGACCTTGTGCAAATGGGTGCCTGTTGAGGGACCCTCGTATAAAAAGGCTGAAGGAGAACGACCTGTGCTGTGTGTCCACGCTACTAGACCCCCGGTATAAGCAGACAGTGGCGGAAATGTTACCGAATTACAAGTCGGAAAGGATGCAGCATTTGCAAAATAAATTAAAAAGTATGCTTTACACAGCGTATAAGGGTGATGTCACAGCACAACGGGAATCTAACAGGGGAAGAGGTGAAAGTCATCCTCCTCCTCCCACGACCACGCCATATCTGCCAAGTGACCCTATGTAGGGGGAACAGTCTCTATTCTGTTCTGTGTCAGTGTGTATCATGGTCTCTGAGGACAGGTGTCAATCCATACCTGCCAAGTGACCCTATGTAGGGGGAACAGTCCCTATTCTGCTCAGTGTCAGTGTGTATCAAGGTCTCTGAGGACAGGTGTCAATCCATATGTCAAGGTTTCAATATGTCATATGTCAGGTGTCAATCCATATCCATTGTGATTTAGGAATGTTAGGTGATTTCTGCCCTTTATGAATCAACTGTGTAATTTACATGGGAGTTTTGCCATGAATCCCCCTCCGGCATGCCACAGTCCAGGTGTTAGTCCCCTTGAAACAACTTTCCCATCACTTTTGTGGCCAGAAAGAGTCCCTGTGGGTTTTAAAATTTGCCTGCCCATTGAAGTCAATGGCGGTTCGCCCGGTTCGCCGGTTCGCCGGTTCACAAACGTTTGCGGAAGTTCCCGTTCGCCGTTCGCGAACCGAAAATTTCGTGTTCGCGACATCACTAATTACAGGCAGAGTGAGAGGATTTTGTGTGGGAGTGTCTGTGAGTATTGTACGGATTGATTGGTTGTTCTGTAAAACCCTGTGGGCTGTACTATGTTTGTGGATTGGGAATAAAAGAGACTGTATGTGCCAGTACAGTCAGAGATTCTGCTTGACCCTCAAAACGAAGTGTCGTCTCGTTATTGGGGGAATTGGATTGTATGCTGACTGCCAGGAGTGTAAACCTTTCATATGGTTTTTCCTGTTTGGCTGTTTCCAGGTTCGTGTAGTTTGCAGTTCGGGAGATTGGTGCTTACAGTAGCTGCCTGTGTATCTGGAAAGGCGGATATCGCCTAAACGTTTTTTATCCTGATGTGGGCGAAACGGTCCGTTACAATACCTTAGCCAGTTTATAGGACATTTTATTTTGCAGTCTTGTGCTTTTTGTTTTTATCTTTTCTACTCTTACATTTTAGCATATCCATTAAAAGTTATTTTTTATGCTCATTTCATTGTGACTTTATTTATCATGATGTTGAGACACTTTATGGTAGTTTTTTTCTTTTCTTTTCTGTATGCATATAAGTTTACTACTTTCTACCATATTTGTGCCTCATATCCATATTTAGGCTCTCCTTTTTCTTTTTTAGTCATTTATTGTACTATATTAATAATATAGAATATTCATGGATATACAATCAATGAAGAAATATCATATTATTTACTAATGTTGGTGGAGTATAAATAATCTTTTTTTTTAAATTCTTTATTTATTCCAAGGTGCGAACACATATCCAATACATTCAGAACAAACATCGTTTGTGTCATGATTATCCAGTTCGCTGTTGTGATAATGATAGTCAGGAGTTTAAGTCTCTTATGGATATGATATTATGCATTTCAAACATGACATCTCTCAGATTCAAACAAGTTCGTGCAGTAGGAAAGTGTTTCACATCTGCATTGGAAAGTGTGTCCGCTCTGGTATTTTATATAATAAAATTTAAGAAAGTTTTAACATTGCATAAATATGAACAGTAAAGTAACAATGCGCTTGTTTCTTTCGAGTTTGTTTGCCCACTTAGTATAACTCTGCATTGTATTGTTGTTAGCTAGTAGAAGTGTTATAACAAAACTGTGGGAGTCTTTCATAAGAGGATGGTTAAGGGTAGTGGGTGGGTAGTCAGGGTTTGTCTGGAGTCGGATAGGGTGGGGTAGGGGTGCATCGGCCAGTCCCCCCGGTTCCTCCCACCCCCCGGGCCACGGGCCCATGCTTGTGTTGCGTGTTATGGGTGCTGGGGGTGTGCTGTAGCATGGGTGTGTCTCTGTTGGTGCGGCATCGTGAAGTTGGGTCACTGTTGGGGTGTATTGGGTTGGGTGTTATTACCAAGGTAGTGAGGTGTTTCCGTTTAGCCATGGGTCCCAAATCTTATGGTATTGTGTGGTTGTCTCGTGTATCAGGGCTGTTAGTCTGTCCATGTTTGCGCTATCTTGTATCTTGTGTGTGATGGTGGTTTGTGAAGGGATGTGTGGTGTTGCCCACTGTTCTGCTATCGCTCTGCGAGCTGCGAGCGTTATTCTGGCTATAAGTTTGTTTTCCCTTCTTGTGTAGGCATCTATGGGTTTGGATAATAGTAGTAGCCAGGGATCCATAGGGCATGGTCTGTCGAATATTCTAGTGATCAGGGCTATAATGCTTTGCCACAGTGGTTTCAATTTAGGACACGACCACCAGCAGTGGAGGAAGGTGCCTACCTCTCCGCATCCTTTCCAGCAAAGGTTGGGGTGAGTTGTTTTCATAGCGGCTAGCCGTTGTGGCGTCAGGTACCATCGGAACAGCATTTTATATGCTTGCTCCTTATGGGTGACACATATTGAGGTGGTGGCTATGGATTCCCATATTTCATTCCATTCCGTGGGGTCTTCCAATGTGCCTAGGTCTTTTTCCCATGCTCTAATGTAGGGGAGCTTTACCTGGGTAGGGTGTGTTGCTATGGTGGTATAGAGGTCTGAGATTTGGCCCTTTCTCAGTGGGTGTCTCATGCTGTCTCTTTCAAATCGCGTGAGGGGGGCTGTGCCTGCCTGTTTGATGATGGGTGTAGAGGCAAAACTTCTGAGTTGGATGTATCTGAAGTGGTCAAATGTGTTTAGTGTGTCTTTGTCTGGTAGGTCGTTGTATGCAATGATTGCGTCTGCTGCGTATAGGTGTTTTAGTCTGCAGATATTCCTGTTATCAAAGCTTGCGAAGTGTGTCGGGGTTAGTCCTGGTGGGAACAGTTTGTTTCTCCAGATTGGGGAGATCGGGGATAAGTAGGATGATAGGTCGTATTTGTCTTTCGCTTTGTCCCATATATCCAGGGAGTATGTTATCGCGGGGGATGTGGGTGGTGGCAATGGTCTTTGTGCTTTGGGTAACCACATGTATAGGGATGGATGGTCCCTGCCAAATATCAGGTGCTCCAGGTCCACCCATCGCTTTTTGCTTGGTGGGAGATGCCATTGTTGTATTTGGGCTAGGCGTGTTGCTATCATATAGTGTGTGAAGTTCGGGAGTCCTAGGCCACCTGCCTTTTTGGGGACATATAGTGTGGTTTTTTGTACCCTTGGTTTTCGGCCGTTCCAGACAAAGGAATCTACCTCTCTCTGAAGTGATTTAAGGTCTTGTTTGTGGACGGGGATGGGCAAGGTTTGAAACATGTACAGGAATCTGGGTAAGAGGTTCATTTTAATTGAGGTTACCCTGCCTAGCCACGATATCCCTAGTGGTTGCCATCGTTTTAGGTCTTCACGTGCCCGTTGAAGCATGGGTTTGTAATTCGCTTCGTATAGGTGCGCTAAGTCACTTGTCAGGTGGATTCCTAGGTACGTGATGGAGTCAAGGCAGGTACGTAATGGGAATAGATTTTGTAGGTGTGCCAATCGTGTTTTGTTTATGTTTATCGGTAGGAGCTCTGATTTTGTGACGTTGAGTCTATAGCCACTTAATGTGGAGTACGTTTGTATGAGGGTCAGTAGGGTTCCTATTGATGTTTCGGGGTCAGTGAGCGTTAGCAGGACGTCGTCTGCGTACGCTGCAACTTTGAAGTCTTCCCCTCTGATTTGTAATCCTTTAATGTCAGGATTGGTGCGGATTGCTTGCAATAGGGGTTCTAGCGAGATCGCGAATAGGAGGGGTGAGAGAGGGCAACCCTGTCGTGTTCCGTTCGCAATAGTAAAGCGTGGTGGGGTGATGTTGGGGAGCAGAAGGGCACCTTGTGGTTTGTGGTATATGGCTTTTAAAAAAGTGATGAAGTTGTTTGGGAAGCCGTATCTCGTAAGGGTGTGGTATAGATATGGCCAGAGAAGGCGGTCAAATGCCTTCTCGGCGTCAAGTGAAATGACTGTCATAGGGATCCGTCTGTGCTGCGCAACCCAGATTAGGTCTATGGCTCTGCGTGTGTTATCCAGAGCTTGCCTGTTGGCAATGAACCCCACCTGGTCCGGGTGTATTAGCTGTTCTAAGTGGGAGTTCAGTCTGTTGGCCATGACTTTAGTGAGAATTTTAAGATCCACATTAAGGAGGGAGATTGGTCTGAAGTGTTCAGGTTGTGTGTGGTCTTTGTTAGGTTTCGGTATTAGGCAGATGTGGGCTGTAGTCATGTCCGGTGGTAGCGTTTCACCTTGTAATAGGGTGTTAAATACTCGTGTAAGGTGTGGTAGTAGGATGGGGCTAAATTCTTTGTAATATAATGCCGTGTAACCGTCTGGTCCTGGGCTTTTGTTGGGTTTAAAGGCTTTGAGCGCCGCTGCTATTTCTTCCACCGTGACTTCCTCTGCTAATGTGGTTCTGGCGGTCTGGGATAGGATAGGGAGGTTCAATTTGTCTGCAAAGTCGGTCATGGCCATTTCGTCTAGTTGTCCTGTTTCACTTGATGTGGGGGAGTGGTTGTATAGCGCTGCGAAATAGTTGTGGAATGTTTCACCTATCCTATCTGGATTGTTGCTCAGTTGTCCCGATTGGGTCCTTATTTAATGTATTTGTTTAGACTCTATTCTCTTTTTAAGGCGACGTGCTAACATCGTGTCTGCTTTGTTATTCTTTTCATAATATGTTTGTTTAAGCCACATCATGGCTTTTGCTGTGTCGGCTTGTGTGAGCTGTTTCACTAGGCGTCGTACTTCTGTCAGTTGGGCTAGGGTGGCCGGCTTAGGGTGTCTCTTGTGTTCTGTTTCCAGTTGGCGGAGATCCTTTAGGGCAGTTAAGAGGCTTTGTTGCCTTTGACGTTTCTTGGCTGATGCTAGACTAATCAAGTGCCCCCTGATGACTGTTTTGTGAGCTGCCCATAGGAATATTGGGGAGGTATCTGCTGTGGAGTTTAGTTCAAAGTAATCTGTGAGGTTTTTAGTGATTTCCGTTGTGAGTGTTGTGTCGTGTAGTAGGAGAGGGTTGAGCCTCCACGTCCAGTGCCTTTTGAGATGGGGTATATTTAGGGTCAGTGTGATGTTAGCATGGTCGGACCATGCTATCGGTCCTATGGTTGTGTCAGTTATTTGGGGGAGTAGTTTCGGGGATATTAAGAATGTGTCTATGCGTGAGTATGATGCATGTGGGTGTGAGTAAAAGGTAAAGTCTTTCGTGGTCGGGTGTTGGGCCCTCCAGATATCTATAAGATGTTGGGTAGATAGGAAGTTGGCAAATAGAGTGTCATTTCTGTTATGTTGTGTCCTGGGCCGGTGTTGTCTGTCGATAGCCGGGGTGCAGACTGCATTGTAGTCTCCCCCGATGATGATCGGTATATTTGTGTACGTCTGTAAGTGTGTCGAGTATAGGGGCCAGAAAGTAGGTTCAGGTATATTCGGAGCATATATGGTGCTGAATGCGTATTGATTGGTCCCTATGTATCCCGTGATGGTTAGGAACCGGCCTTGGGGGTCTGCTGCGCTTGCTATGCCCGTAATCGGGCAGGATGAGCGAATTAGGATGGCCACCCCTTTCGTTTTTGTGTTTAGCGAGCTTGCAAAGTAACTTCGGTTATAGTATCTATTCGTTAGGGGAAATGCTCTTTGGGCAGTGAAGTGGGTCTCTTGGACAAAGAGTATGTCCGCTTTAAGTTTGTGGGCCCATCTCAGGAGGCTGTGTCGTTTGGAGGGGGAGTTGAGTCCCTGTGCGTTGATTGACACGCACTTGATTGTAAGGGGCATTGTGGTTACTGTGCTTCTGTGTCTGGGTTACTATCTGGATATGAGGTGTGTTCGTGTGTTCCGAGATATGGGTATCCCGTGCCCCAGGTGCAGGGTCCCCTAGGGGCCCGGCCGATGCAGGGAGAGTGGGAGAGGTTAGTCTACTGGTCTTATCCTTGGGGCCAGTAGGAGTCGGGGTAGTCGTCTGGCAGCTCCTTGGCTGTCTTGTTCTGGGTTGTGGTGTAGGTGTGTAGTGGGTTTCGTCGGCCTGTCAGAGTCTTGCTTGCAGGCTGTGATGGTGGAATGGTCATTTTACTCACAAGTCCGTGTCCTGAGGTTCGGTTGTGTGTCTGTTATCAACATCAAGCATCAAACAATAAACATTAAACATTTAACATGGGGCACGGGGGGAGGGGGGGCGGCACCCGACCCCCCCCAGGTTGATCCGCCCATAATTCAGTATTGGTAGCTAGTATCATTGGTTAGCAGAGCAACTCATTTCAGGGCTACAACATGTTGAAGAGGAAAAAAAACAAAAATCTAGATACTGGCGTTTTGTACAACACCCTAATATAGTAAGCTATATAACATCAATTATAATCCTACTACATACTTAAAACAGGAATACTAGAAGGATGGTGTAGTTCCTCCTCTGGTGTTTATGCAATTCTAAATTCTCAGCAGCACCCACCCCCGCACCGGCCACACGGGGAACGACATCATCAGAGCGCCCCGAGAGAGAGATTCAGACTCAATCCCAGAGCTTCCCAACAACATCACCCCCCCCACGACCCGCACGGGGGCGAGCGCCACCAGGAGCCCCGCTTTATGTTCTGTCTAGCTGGGTGCCCGTTCCCCAGGTGTATGCCGTGTGGATTCACAGCGGGAGTTGGGGTTTATGTATTCCCCTCAGGGGGGATCCGGCCCCGCCCTCCATTATCTCTAGTGGGACCCGTGGCGGGGTCGGGGGCCCCCCCCCACCCCCCCGGGCAAATGCCAGGGGGAGAGGGGCAGGGCCACCCCGCCCGCCCGAGCCCGGAGTCAGAGCGCGGCGCCTCCCCCCGAGGTGGCTTTCTACGGCCTGGCCAGGCGGGGCCCCCATTATACTTGCTGTCTCTTGGATTGTCTCTATTTCTGGATGTGCTGTAGGGTATTTCAGTCTCTTTCTTTGTGCGTGAAAAGGTGTCTCTGTTCTTTGTGATGGGTGTGCAGCGGGCGGTCGGGCGATCTCTGGGCTCTTGTTTGCGTGGGTCAAGTCGCTGTTGGGTATCTGGCGGTTGGCGTGCCTGTGTGGCTAGTGCTAGTCTCTGTGTTCTGTGGGTCCTCCAGGGCCTCTGTGTCGTTGGGAGGGTGCTCTAGCTTGTGACTGGTGTGGTCCTTGGTCCAGACCTGTGATCCCGAGATGGTCTGCAAATTCTGCCATTTCTGACGGGTGGTGGAGGGTAAAGGTCTGGTTGTCCTTGCGCACCAGGAGCTTAAACGGGTGACCCCATGCATATCTGATTCTTTGTTGGGTCAGCGCTTGTGTGAGGGGCCTTAGCTCCCTCCGTTTACGTAGAGTGCTCGGGGCTAGGTCCTGGAAGAATTGGACCTGATGGCCTTCGATTTGTAGTGGGGTATCCCACGCTGTTCTCATAATGGCCTCCTTGACGTGAAAGTAGTGCATGCGCACTATTACGTCTCTGGGTAAAGTCGCGTTTAAGGCTGGGGCTCTCAGTGCTCTGTGCGCCCTGTCCATGAGCAACTCTGCCGGTGGCGCTTCTGGTAATAGGCCGCAGAGGGTTTCTCTTAATGTGGCTGTTAAAGTGTCCATGGTGATGGATTCAGGGATCCCCCTAATTCTAATATTGTTTCGCCTCGATCGGTTATTTAAATCTTCCTGTGCATCTTCAAGGGCTCTGACTTGTTCTTTTAGTTCCAGGATGGTTTGTGCTTGGGTAGTGGAGGCTGAGGTGACCTGCTCTATTCTGTCTTCTATATCTAATGTCCTTTTATTCAGGTCAGCCATTTCTTCTTTTAGGGGGGCTAAATGTTTTGTGAACTCTGCTGCCATGTTGCTTTTAATGTCATGTAGGAGGCTTTGCAGGTCACTTTTAGTGAGGGGACCCTGGTCCTGTGTGTGGCTGGTTTCACTTACGTCTGACTCTGATTCAGAGTCTTGTCCGCCGTTGCCACCATTGCCACGTGTTCTGTCGGGTTCCCCGCGGCTCCGGAATATCGGGGCGACCGCTGCGTTGGTTTTAGATTTTCTGCCTCCCCCCATGGTGTGCTGCGTTTGTGGGGCTTTGTGCTGTGGAGTGCTGGGCTCGGACTTGTGGACGACCGCTATTGTAGGCTATTGTGTGCCTGCTTCCCGCGGAGCTCTAACACCGAGCAGCCATCTTTCCCGGAAGCCAGGCGCCGCCCCTCGAGTATAAATAATCTTAAACACAGTTTCACACAAGAAAAAACAGAATCTTACAAAGTTGTATTGTAAGAAAGAGGTGAAGAAGTGTTTAGACATGTCAGAAATATAGATTTAAAGGTATATCCCAGACACTCAGACTGGGAAAGCGCTTTGAAGATGACGGGTTATTTGATGTATAGTAGCCATAAGAGAAAAAAAATCACGTAAGTTGCATCACCAAATTCAGTTAACCCATTGTAGCGGAATGGGCTTCGCCACAGTACCTTCCTTTTGCCAAGGGCTGTCCATATTTGTTACTATATTTGAGTTACTTGCCCTGTTGGTTACATGAAGATACAAGTAACACTGTAATAATAACTTAAATACGAATCCTATTTCAACTATTTTACACCATACTGTTCGACAAACGAACAAACTACCGAGCAACCAGGCCACCCAAGAGAGGAGCATGGCATCAATTGACCTCCCTAACTGTATTCACACTACTTTAATTGCCAACCACACAAACTAACTAGGTCTTCCCTGGGTGGCCGCTGTTCTGCATACAAACACGTGGCAGTGGCCATCTTTACATACAAATTGCACCAGCAGTGTTTGGTCATCGAGTGTCTGGAGCCCAAATCGGACACGCGATGGCACGAACACCGCAGAGACTTCCATCCTCACATAAGTTTGTAGGAACTCAAGGGAACAGAGCGGCGTTCGGTAGAAAGAACCATACGAAAGGTGGAAATTAAACGAACAAAGACACAAAACATTCTGTTGTATATTTTCATTTATTTCAACTTCCCGAACGGAGACTGACCGCACACCCAAAACTCATGGAACTGGTCTTGGCTGACACTTCGTGTGCGGTCGGTAAAACTAAGACATCCATAAAACTTTCGAACCACTGAACAGATCTGGGTGATTTTTCAGTATGTTGCTCCCCCCAGATCAGGGCATGTTGGAATTATGAATGTAGGATATGTTTTTGGGGTGTTTTCAGAAAAGTGTGGAAATTGTGATTTTTCTGTTTTGGGATAATTGAGTTGATACAGTAATTAACTAAATTATCCCCTGAGCAGAGGGGAGGCATTGTATGCAGTGTATGGGAGTGTCTTGTAACTTAACTCTGTTTTTACTGGTAGATGTATATCTTTATCGGTGCCCCACAAGGTCCACCTGGGTGGTAACCTTTGGGGCAAAACCTGCAATAAAAGGCCAGCCTGGCCATTAAAGGATGAGTTCTGCCCCTAATACTGAGTGTCGTCAAGTTATTGGGAAGATTGATGAGATATTCGTGGATTATCTTGTATTATCTTGGAGTTTCCAGCTTGTTCCTGAATAGCTATTCGACTAACCAGCGGAGAAGAAGCCCTGCTACCAATTCTCTCCGCTACACCCATTATACAAAAAGGTAAATGGACCACCTGACAAGAATTTTCGGTGATATAATTGCACCATCTACTGACCAAAATCTAGATGGTAGTCTGTAGGGAAGACACACCCACAGTTCCCTATTGGTCCTATCAACTAGTGACGTGCAGAGAATTTTCCCCTTTAAAAAGTAAGGACAAAGGGAAGAGAGGAACACTCGCAAACTCTCGGGAGACACTCTCTGAAACACATTGGGACACAACAATTACACTCTTGGTCTGTACTGAAGACTCTCACTCAAACACAAACATGGGCTCTTGGACACTCTAAACACTCTCTTGGACTCACATCTAACAGCTAAGATATGACATCTGAATCAAAAGCAGGACACCCCTAATTCTTGATCAATGATCAATGAGGGGGGGGACCTACTGTCCCCCCCCGGCCCCCACCCCTGTGCGGCGGGTGGGGGCCCTAAAATTATCAATGAGGGGGGGGGGACCTACTGCCCCCCCCGGCCCCCACCCCTGAGCGGCGGGTGGGGGCCCTAAAATTATCAATAAGGGGGGGACCTACTGTCCCCCCCCGGCCCCCACCCCTGTGCGGCGGGTGGGGGCCCTAAAATTATCAATGAGGGGGGGGACCTACTGTCCCCCCCCCGGCCCCCACCCCTGAGCGGCGGGTGGGGGCCCTACAATTATCAATAAGGGGGGGACCTACTGTCCCCCCCGGCCCCCACCCCTGTGCGGCGGGTGGGGGCCCTAAAATTATCAATGAGGGGGGGGACCTACTGTCCCCCCCCCGGCCCCCACCCCTGAGCGGCGGGTGGGGGCCCTACAATTATCAATAAGGGGGGGACCTACTGTCCCCCCCCCGGCCCCCACCCCTGTGCGGCGGGTGGGGGCCCTAAAATTATCAATAAGGGGGGGACCTACTGTCCCCCCCCGGCCCCCACCCCTGTGCGGCGGGTGGGGGCCCTAAAATTATCAATAAAGGGGGGACCTATTGTCCCCCCCCGGCCCCCACCCCTGAGCGGTGGGTGGGGGCCCTAAAATGATCAATAAGGGGGGGACCTACTGTCCCCCCCGGCCCCCACCCCTGAGCGGTGGGTGGGGGCCCTAAATACAAAGGGGGGGGGACCCTAGTTAACCCTCCCCCCCCCAAAAAAAAAAATATCTCCCTACCTACCCCCCTCACCCTAAAAATAATGAGGGGGGACCATTAACTAAAAACCTGTAAAAAAGAAAAAATGAGATAAAATCAACTTACCATTCGATGTTTTCTTTCTTCTAAAATCTTCTTTCTTCAGCCCCAAAAAAGGCCAAATAAAAATCCATAATAACCGACGCAATTAAAAAAAAAAAAAAAAAAAACGAGCGCAAAAAAAAATAATCCATCTTCACCCATGGAGGGCTCCGCGCAGACTGAGCTCCGCAGGGTGGGGAAGGCTTATAAAGCCTTGCCCCGCCCTGCAATTAGGCTAAGAACACTCTGATTGGTGGGTTTGAGCCAATCAGAGTGCTCTTTGTCATTTTACAAGCGTGGGAAAGTTTTTTGGAATTTTCCCACGCTTGTAAAATGACACAGAGCACTGTGATTGGATGGATTTCAAGCCATCCAATCACAGTGCTCTGTGTCATTTTACAAGCGTGGGAAAGTTCTTTGGAATTTTCCCACGCTTGTAAAATGACACAGAGCACTGTGATTGGATGGATTTCAAGCCATCCAATCACAGTGCTCTTTGTCATTTTACAAGCGTGGGAAAGTTCTTTGGAATTTCCCCACGCTTGTAAAATGACACAGAGCACTGTGATTGGATGGGTTTCAAGACAGTAGGTCCCCCCCTTATTGATAATTTTAGGGCCCCCACCCGCCGCACAGGGGTGGGGGCCGGGGGGGACAGTAGGCCCCCCCCCTTATCGATAATTTTAGGGCCCCCACCCACCGCTCAGGGGTGGGGGCCGGGGGGGGACAATAGGTCCCCCCCTTATTGATAATTTTAATTTTAGGGCCCCCACCCGCCGCACAGGGGTGGGGGCCGGGGGGGGGGGACAGTAGGTCCCCCTTATTGATAATTTTAGGGCCCCCACCCGCCGCACAGGGGTGGGGGCCGGGGGGGGACAGTAGGTCCCCCCCTTATTGATAATTTTAGGGCCCCCACCCGCCGCACAGGGGTGGGGGCCGGGGGGGACAGTAGGTCCCCCCCCTTATTGATAATTTTAGGGCCCCCACCCGCCGCACAGCGGTGGGGGCCGGGGGGGGGGGGAAGGAGAGTAGGTCTCCCCCCCCCCCCCCCCCTTCAACCACTATTGTGGACAGTCAGCTCCCTGTGGGTTCGGGCTTCAGCTGTCAGCTGAAGCTGAAGCTGTCAGCTGAAGCCACGCCCGCAGCAGTGCTGACAGGCTATCAGCACACAAAGCGCGTTCACAGTGCTTTGTGTGCTGATTGCCCGTCTGATGCATTCACCCAGAATGCATCGGACGAGAGGCCTTTTTAGGGCCTCTGAACTCGGAAGTCCCTCTGGTGGCCGTCTGATTGACTGCAACAAGAGGTGTTCCAAGCTTCCAATGTAAACACTGCATTTTCTCAGAAAATACAGTGCTTACAAGAAAAAGGCTCCGGGTAGCTGTAGCACTCACCTGAACAACCTCATTAAGCTGAAGTTGTTCAGGTGACTATAGTGTCCCTTTAAGTAAAACCATGGAGGAGGAGGTACATGTATGGTGGGATATAGCCACACTTGATTTTTATGTCAACAATATCATCCCAAGAGGTTTGAGACTATTTAAAAGACTAGCATACAAACGCCACGATCCTGTTACACTTAAAAAGTGGGACCAATTACTTGATAAAGGCTCTTTACTACTAATGGTATTTTTGATTAACGAAAAGAAAAAAAGATTTAGAAAAATTAGATCGTGAAATTTCAGAATTGAAAAAACAAATTTGCCGCCTAGTGGAAAGAATATGTGGGACTTTTAGAGAAAATGGAAAAGATGATCAAAGACCTTGAGGAGAATATCAGAGAAACAAAGAGAAAGAAACAAAGAAAAAATACTGAGAGAGCAGGCTGACTACAAAGCCCAAATCCAGAGAAATTGGAAAAAAGATACCAGATCATACTATCAGTCTCTAGGACGAAACGACAACAGACCAAGATCTCACCCACAACAATATAAGACATATAGGGATGCTCTCACCTCTCACCAATCTCCCACAAGAATGGATCCACAGAATCACAGATATAATAGATTTGCACATCCAAGAAGATATGAAAATATGAATGAAAGAAGATATCAACAGAATACGCAGAGAAAAACAACATACCGTATATACTCGAGTATAAGCCGACCCGAATATAAGCCGAGGCCCCTAATTTTACCCCCAAAAACTGGGAAAACTTATTGACTTGAGTATAAGACTAGGGTGAGAAATGCAGCAGCTACTGGTAAATCTCTAAATAAAATTAGATCCTAAAAAAATTATATTAATTGAATATTTATTTACAGTGTGTGTGTATGAGTGCAGTGTGTGTGTATGAGTGCAGTGTGTGTTTATGAGAATACAGTGTGTGTATGAGTGCAGTGTGTGGGTATGAGTGCAGTGTGTGTATGAGTGCAGTGTGTGTATGAGTGCAGTGTGTGTGTATGAGTGCAGTGTGTATGAATGCAGTGTGTGTGTATGAGTGCAGTGTGTGTATGAGTGCAGTGTGTGTATGAGTGCAGTGTGTGTGTGTGTGATTCTTAGTAGCCAAAATAGGCATTCAGATTAGTTTTTTGCATTTTTCACACACAATCAAATATTAATTATGTGTGACTAAGTGGCTACTAAAAAATACCGGACATACCCCATTTGCAATACCTTGGTTTGTCTACTATTGCAAATGTTATGCCATAATTTTCATTCCTGGGCTACCATACGGTCACAAAGGCAACATAACCAATCTTGCGAATTTCAGTGTGAAAAATGTAACATGCTATATTTGACTCTGTAACTTCCCAAAACACCATAAAACCTGTACATAGGGGGTACTGTTATACACATGAGACAACGCTGAATACATATATGTGTTTTATTGCAGTAAAAGCAAACCGTATTATGACATTCACAGTTAAAATGTCATGCAGAAATAAAAAAATAAAAAATCTTATTTCCTCACATTCTTATATATATATTTAATATATTTTTTATATTAAATTATGTTTTATACCTGGCAGTGAATTATAGCTCCCAATCCCCCAAACATAAGCCCAGACTTCATGAAGGGGTAAAGACGGTCTGTTTAATGGTGGCCCCAGCTCAGCCTTTTATGCAGGTCCTCCAGCAAGGTATACTCCCACATGGACCTTTTTTCACAATGTTAATCACTCCCATAGAAACAGTAAAATCCTTCCCCTCTATCGTGGAGATAATTGGGTTAAGTAGCCATAGAAAACGTAAAGGATCACTATAGTGTCAGGAAAACAAAGCAGTTTTCCTGACTCTATAGTGCCCTGATGGGGGCCCACATAGACATAGAATACATAGATGCCGCATTGACCGCTACTGCCTGCTGGCGCTGACACAAGTGGTGCAAGTGGCATGCCGCAGCTGTGATTTCAGAGCTGGAGCATAGACCCCTCGACCCTCTAATGCAGCCATTCTTCTAGTATAACAATCCACAGTGGATCGGCAAACTGTAAACTCTAAACCCCAGTCCCAGTTGGGGAATTATGGGATCTGGTCTTAGGCTGTAGGCAGCAACTACTAACACTTTCAGCCAGACACTGTATTGGCATCTTGAACATTTTCCTAGGAAGAGGCAGAGGACTGACATTTAGGGGTAACACTGTTGAAGAACTCGGCCTTGGGTGATGGGAGTGGCCATCTGTAGCCTACTCACCATATTTAACCTTGGGGTTTGGAATTTTCCTGATTTATTTTGATGAGCCACCACTGGTGGGAGTATCTGCAGTAACACAGAGTGTCTGGAGGGAGTACCTGCAGTAACACAGAGTGTCTGGGGGGAGTATCTGCTGTAACACAGAGTGTCTGGGGGGACTATCTGCTGTAACACAGGGTGTCTGGGGGGAGTATCTGCAGTAACACAGGGTGTCTGGGGGGAGTATCTGCAGTAACACAGGGTGTCTGGGGCAGTATCTGCAGTAACACAGGGTGTCTGGAGGGAGTATCTGCAGTAACACAGAGTGTCTGGGGGGAGTATCTGCAGTAACACAGGGTGTCTGGAGGGAGTATCTGCAGTAACACAGGGTGTCCGAAGGGAGTAGCTGCAGTAACACAGAGTGTCTGGAGGGAGTATCTGCAGTAACACAGAGTGTCTGGGGGAGTATCTGCAGTCACACAGGGTGTCTGGAGGGAGTATCTGCAGTAACACAGAGTGTCTGGGGGGAGTATCTGCAGTAACACAGAGTGTCTGGGGGGAGTACCTGCAGTAACACAGAGTGTCTGGGGGGAGTATCTGCTGTAACACAGAGTGTCTGGGGGGACTATCTGCAGTAACACAGGGTGTCTGGGGGGAGTATCGGCAGTAACACAGGGTGTCTGGGGGGAGTATCTGCAGTAACACAGGGTGTCTGGAGGGAGTATCTGCAGTAACACAGGGTGTCTGGAGGGAGTATCTGCAGTAACACAGGGTGTCTGGAGGGAGTATCTGCTGAAACACAGAGTGTCTGGGGGGACTATCTGCAGTAACACAGGGTGTCTGGGGCAGTATCTGCAGTGACACAGGGTGTCTGGAGGGAGTATCTGCAGTAACACAGAGTGTCTGGGGGGAGTATCTGCAGTAACACAGGGTGTCTGGAGGGAGTATCTGCAGTAACACAGGGTGTACGAAGGGAGTATCTGCAGTAACACAGAGTGTCTGGAGGGAGTATCTGCAGTAACACAGAGTGTCTGGGGGGAGTATCTGCAGTAACACAGGGTGTCTGGAGGGAGTATCTGCAGTAACACAGAGTTTCTGGGTGGAGTATCTGCTGTAACACAGAGTGTATGGGGGGCTATCTGCAGTAACACATGGTGTCTGGAGGGAGTATCTGCAGTAACACAGGGTGTCTGGAGGGAGTATCTGCAGTAACACAGAGTGTCTGGGGGAGTATCTGCAGTAACACAGGGTGTCTGGAGGGAGTATCTGCAGTCACACAGAGTGTCTGGAGGGAGTATCTGCAGTAACACAGAGTGTCTGGGGGGAGTATCTGCAGTAACACAGAGTGTCTGGGGGGAGTATCTGCAGTAACACAGGGTGTCTGGGGGGAGTATCTGCAGTAACACAGGGTGTCTGGAGGAAGTATCTGCAGTAACACAGAGTGTCTGGAGGGAGTATCTGCAGTAACACAGGGTGTCTGGAGGGAGTATATATATATATATTCTTTCTTTATATATATATATATATATATATCCCAGGGATCCTTAGGATAGGTGTCAATCCATATCTGCCAAGTGACCCTATGTAGGGGGAACAGTCTCTATTCTGCTCTCTGTCAGTGTGTATCAGGGATCCTTAGGATAGGTGTCAATCCATATCTGCCAAGTGACCCTATGTAGGGGGAACAGTCTCTATTCACTTGGCAGATATGGATTGACACCTGTCCTCAGGGACCCTGATACACACTGGGGGGGACCTACTGTCCTCCCCCCTGCCCCCACCCCTGCGTGGTGGGTGGGGGCCATATAAATAATGAGGGGGGAGGACCTACTGTCCTCCCCCCTGGCCCCCACCCCTGAGCAGTGGGTGGGGGCCCTAAAAAAAATTCCCCCCCAATCAAAGGTGACTAGGGGTCCCCAAGCCCCTCGGCACCCACCCCCCACCCCAAAAAAGTTAGCCCCTACCTACCCACCTCACCCTAAAAAATAGTGAATGGGGAATAAAATAACTAACCTGTAAAGAAAAATTAAACTTACCATTTGACGTCTTCTTTTTTCTAAAATCTTCTTTTTTGCAGCCCCAAAAAAGGCCAAAAAAAAGCCATAAGAACCGACGCAATTAAAAAATAAATAAAAAATAAACGAGCGCAAAAAAAAAATAATCCATCTTCACCCATGGAGGGCTCCGTGTCAGTGTGTATCAGGGATCCTTAGAATAGGTGTCAATCCATATCTGCCAAGTGACCCTATGTAGGGGGAACAGTCCCTATTCTGCTCTGTGTCAGTGTCTGGGGGGAGTATCTGCAGTAACACAGGGTGTATGGAGGGAGTATCTGCAGTAACACAGGGTGTCTAGAGGGAGTATCTGCAGTAATACAGAGTGTCTGGGGGGAGTATCTGCTTGTAACATTTATATGCACTATGCTCTTTTTTATGTACTTATACATTATGTATCTCTTACAGTTACAAGCACCTCTTATCGATCTTTTACTATATATTTTAACTATATTTTAACTATATTATTGTTCCTAATTTCATCCTCTTTGTCCCGATCTTATATATAATTTTTTAATATATTTCTATATATATATAGATTTTTCTGAGCATTTCTCTTTTTTAGTATTCCTAAGTATCTGTAAATAAGTGTTGCCATATTTTAGGTTATACCTGTACTGGCAACTGATAATGTAGATTTAGTCGCTGTTACTGAGACATGGTATAATGAGAAAAATGACTGGGACATAGCAATACCAGGGTACTCTTTATATAGAAAAGACAGGGAAGGCAAGAAAGGGGGAGGGGTGGCCCTGTATGTAAAGAATAGCATAAAATCTAGCCTAATAAAGGTTAGTGAGGCGAACATAGAGTCAGTTTGGGTTACGTTAGAATTTGGTAATCACACAGTAACTCGTGTAGGTGTGATTTATAGGCCCCCAGGACAAATTGAAGAGTTAGATAATCTACTAGTTGAAGAAATAGCTAAAAGGACAATGAAGGGGGAAGTTATCATCATGGGTGACTTTAATCTTCCTGATGTAAATTGGAAAACAAAAATAGCTACTTGTGCCAGGAGCACACATATTCTAAACTCCCTACTGGGATTGTCTCTAAAACAAGTCGTTGAGGAGCCAACTCGTAAAGAGGCCATACTAGATTTAGTGTTAACAAATGGAGATTTGGTATCAGATATTACTGTAGGTGAAAGTTTAGGATCCAGTGATCATCAGTCAGTGTGGTTTAATATAAGAACAGTGACTGAGTCACACCACTCAAAAACAAAAGTTTTAGACTTTAGAAAAACAGACTTTTCCAAAATTAGAATATGTGTAAAGGAGTCATTATCAGACTGGAGCAATTTAAATGGAGTCCAAAAGAAATGGGATTATTTAAAAGTTGCACTACTGAAGGCAACAGAAAATTGCATTAGGCTTGTCAGTAAAAGCAAAAAATTCAAGAAACCACTGTGGTACTCCACAGATGTAGCCAAAATAGTAAAAAACAAAAAGTTAGCATTTAGTAATTATAAAAAAACCCAGAGTGAGGAAGACAGAATGACCTATAAGATTAGGCAGAAAGAGGCTAAGCAAGTTATAAGAGCTTCCAAATCACACACAGAAGAGAAAATAGCACAGTCAGTAAAAAAGGGGGACAAAACCTTTTTTAGATACATAAATGAGAAAAGAAAAGTAAAACAAGGATTAGTTAGATTAAAAACAAAAGAAGGAAGGTATGTAGATGAGGATAAAGGTCTAGCTTACTGCCTCAATGAATATTTTTGTTCGGTATTTACAGATGAAAATGAAGGAAAGGGACCTCAGTTAAGAAAAAGGATAAATGAGTCATTTATTACACGTGAGTTTACAGAGGAAGAGGTTCTATTTCAACTGTCAAAAGTAAAGACAAATAAGTCAATGGGACCTGATGGAATACACCCAAAGCTATTAAAAGAGCTTAGTGGTGTACTAGCAAAACCATTAACAGATTTATTTAACCAATCATTGATAACAGGAGTAGTCCCAGAAGATTGGAAGTTAGCGAATGTTGTGCCCATTCACAAGAAAGGTAATAGGGAGGAGTCGGGCAACTATAGGCCAGTAAGCCTAACTTCAGTAGTGGGGAAAGTGATGGAAACCATGTTAAAGGATAGGATTGTTGAACATCTAAAAACACATGGATTTCAAGATCAGAGACAACATGGGTTTACTTCAGGGAGATCATGCCAAACTAATCTTATTGATTTTTTTGATTGGGTAACTAAAATTATAGATCAGGGTGGTGCAGTAGACATTGCTTACCTCGATTTCAGTAAGGCTTTTGACACTGTTGCACATAGAAGGCTTATCAACAAACTACAATCTTTGAGTTTGGATTCCAATATTGTTGTATGGGTAAGGCAGTGGCTGAGTGACAGGCAACAGAGGGTTGTAGTCAATGGAGTATATTCGAAGCTTGGGCTTGTCACCAGTGGGGTACCTCAGGGATCTGTACTTGGACCCATTCTCTTTAATATTTTTATTAGTGATATTGCAGAAGGTCTTGATGGTAAGGTGTGTCTTTTTGCCGATGATACTAAGATATGTAACAGGGTTGATGTTCCAGGAGGGATAAGCCAAATGGAAAATGATTTAGGTAAACTAGAAAAATGGTCAGAGTTGTGGCAACTGACATTTAATGTGGATAAGTGCAAGATAATGCATCTTGGACGTAAAAACCCAAGGGCAGAGTACAGAATATTTGATAGAGTCCTAACCTCAACATCTGAGGAAAGGGATTTAGGGGTGATTATTTCTGATGACTTAAAGGTAGGCAGACAATGTAATAGAGCAGCAGGAAATGCTAGCAGAATGCTTGGTTGTATAGGGAGAGGTATTAGCAGTAGAAAGAGGGAAGTGCTCATGCCATTGTACAGAACACTGGTGAGACCTCACTTGGAGTACTGTACACAGTACTGGAGACCCTATCTTCAGAAGGATATTGATACCTTAGAGAGAGTTCAAAGAAGGGCTACTAAACTGGTTCATGGATTGCAGGATAAAACTTACCAGGAAAGGTTAAAGGATCTTAACATGTATAGCATGGAGGAAAGACGAGACAGGGGGGATATGATAGAAACATTTAAATACATAAAGGGAATCAACACAGTAAAGGAGGAGACTATATTTAAAAGAAGAAAAACTACCACAACAAGAGGACATAGTCTTAAACTAGAAGGACAAAGGTTTAAAAATAATATCAGGAAGTATTACTTTACTGAGAGGGTAGTGGATGCATGGAATAGCCTTCCAGCTGAAGTGGTAGAGGTTAACACAGTAAAGGAGTTTAAGCATGCGTGGGATAGGCATAAGGCTATCCTAACTATAAGATAAGGCCAGGGACTAATGAAAGTATTTAGAAAACTGGGCAGACTAGATGGGCCGAATGGTTCTTATCTGCCGTCACATTCTATGTTTCTAATACTGGTTTTTGCCTTATTATTTTATTTGTCTGATTTGCACTAGCAACCAGGATTTTTATCTTTCATTTTATTAATTGTATGGAAGTATATTATCTGGTATTAAGTTGCCCCTGCCCTGGGACTTTTTCAATTTTTCAGGTGAAGGGTATACATACCATACAGACACCTTTTGAAATTAATGATTGGAGGTTTACACTTTTCAATTAAATTTAAACTTAATTTCTCCTTCTCTGGATCTAACACTTTTATGTTATATTAGAATTTTTTTATTTATTTTTTGCCACAACTATTTATTGGTTAGCTCCTGGATTCTTTGATTGCTTTGTGTTTAAGGCAGTTTCTCCCTATTTCATTCTCTATACATCATACTTGCATTCAAAATTCCTGGGACATATTTACACATCTGATAGAAAATCTACAACCTAACTGGTAATTATGCTGTTTTTTTAAATGAAATTAAATTACATTTTTACTAATAGCAGGAATATATTTCTGGATAAATATTGGTCAGATTTCAATTATTAGAAATCATAATAAGCTAAGGAATACATGGTTATAAAAATTCCATTCCTGCAGGTGGAATAAAGATAACGATATATTAACGGTAAATTTGCCAAATGTTAGCATACCAAAATTGTATCCAGAGGTATTGACTTGTTCTGATATAAGATAGTTAATCTTCTTTAGGAAAGTTAAAATTCGGCATATGTAAAATCAGGTAGAATTATTCTCATTAGAAGATCCTAGGAATGGTGAATGATCTAGTATGAGGATTACTTTAATTGTAAAATTGCAATATAATAGGATATCTTGCCTATGAGGATTGTAGCTAACAGTGAAAGAGTTAATTCAGTGTGATTTGACTGTTAGCCAAAGTTTTTATTGCTTTACGCTGTGCTGCTGTGTTCTGTGAAGTTCTGTCTTCTCTGTGAATTTGGTTTCTAAGTGAAGGGTCCGATCATAAATCTTGTTGACAACTGGTGCACATAACTGTTGCTTTTAGCTGTGTATATTGTGTTAAACCACTGCCATATTGTATACTTATGTTATACCTAAATATTTACTGATTATTGTCACGCATGTACATATATTATTTTTAGGATTATTGTCACAATAAATTATATTTTTATAATTAATTTGTGATTACTGTGTGGAGTAAAATCTTCTAATAAAATAAGACGTACTCCTGGATCTAGGAGAATTAACATAGTGGGTAATTTTCAGCTTTAAATCATTAATCGGGGAACAGTGCCAAGATATCAATTTTTGATATAATAAAATTATTAAATACATTTTTTATAATTTTTATGAAAATATTATTTTTAATATTTAATACCCCATATTTATCCTCACAATTTGGAGGCACTGCTGAGCTCATTAGTTGAAATTATATTTCACACAGTAATTCATTGCTATTTGTGCAATTCATGCAATATTAATCTTGATTTAGAAAAGAGTTTTGTATTGAGATTAATTCAGTGTTTAGAAATATGGCCAGTGATCCATCTGTATCATAAAATGTCCAAATAATTAAAGACATTAGACTTCATGCTCTAGGCCATATTTATAAATATATGAATATTGAACTAGACTATGATGTATGTGTAGCGGAGTGCAATAGTATAATCCACGATCTCCGCTGATATTAAAGGTAGATCCACAGTCAGCGTTAGGAAGCACGGCAATATCCCCAATCCTCCCAATAACCAGACGAAACACAGTATGGGAGTCAACTAACTCGCTTTATTCACAGACTTCCATATTTATGCAGTTCCCCATGCAAGGGGTTTCTGTACAGATATTACAGGGGTTTTCTCCCATCAGGCAGTGTAATTATCACAGCAGGCATTGCTGCACGAGAGGGATACTCCTACTAAAATGGACGGTTAAGTGGATTATCCCCTCATGCAGCAAAGCTGACAATTCACATGCAAATCTATATTTTACACATTATTCATCGCTTTTACACGAACGGCCGTTCGGTAGACAGCTGGGGTCTGCGGGCACATTTAGTGAGAATACCGCTCAGATCCCAGCTAAACTAACCGAACGCTGCATGAAATACATTTAACCATCGAGTTCGGTTTGAAACTACCGAACACCGATGGAGAACATAATGTGATGAGAGCAGAACTCCCGAACGCTCTGGAAGTCCAGCGGTGTTCATATCATCGAGTAGCCGTTTTCAGTTCCAGGCACTCGACGACCGAACACCGCTGAAGAGACAAAGGATCCAAGATGGCCGACCGCCGCATGTTCGGTAGTTGAACGGCGGCCACCTAGGAGAGCCTTTAATTACCGATTGCAACATTGCTGCAATCGGTTAACGAGCGCCACACGACTCTAAGTGTGTGGTCCATCTGGGGAGCCCGTATTCGTTTGACGAACAGCCCGGATAGCCGCTGTTCGTCGAACGAAGTACTTGCATGCTGGTAGCTTACGGCTGCCAGCATGCGAACTACCATAGTATAGTACACACACAGCAAAAGATACATAACACACAATACAGCCTACAGACAACCTTTCTACATTATAGTCCAGAAGTGGCTAGGTTTGCCACAGTATGGTTGAAGGACATAGAACGGGAGGCTAATACTTCCATTCTAAAAGATTCACCCATAATAAAACATCTTAAATTGGAGAACAAACCAACATAGAGAAAACATAGGGTACATAATACACTCTTGGCCTTTCTTTATGTCAGGACATCTAAAGACGTTAGAAGAAAACAGGGTATTGAATACCAGATTGAACACATACAGTGACGATCTGGGCATTCAAAATGGGAAATACCAAGAATTACTTGCTGAGCATGATACCCGTCAGGCTGATCACGAAAAAGAACTGAAAGCTATGGCGGATAAATGTGCACAGGAAATAAATCAGCTTTAAAAGCAATTAGAAGAATAAGAAAAGGAGTCAAAAATCAGACAGTGAGGTTAGTAGTCATCACTATGTGCCAAGAAGTTGCACAAAATTACAAGAAAGGGCTACCTGTAAATCCCCTCCTTATGATTTTCCCACACCAGACCAGGTTTTCCTAAAACAGTCTGAAAGAAAAAATGTGAGCAATTCCGAGAAAACACCTGTGGAACAGGATTCCCCATCTCATGATATTGCCAAAATCTGTCAATCTTGGGCAGAACAGTTTTAAAAGACGTCTTGGCCAAGCTTGAGAAAGGGAATCAGGTGGATTTAGTGGCGGGGTCACTGTATGTGATGAATTGAACTTCGCCACTGGCTTTTGGAAAGGCCTGCTTGCCAGCCTCTTGCCCTGTGACTATGGCCCATGGGGTGTATTGCCCTTTAAAAACTCTTTGTGCCTATTGTATTTTGGAGCACTGTTTCTGCCCCTTTAAATTGTACTGGTACAGTTCTGCACTTTTGAAGTGGCACTTTGGATGCAGATGAAGTAGTTGAAGTGGCCTCCACTCGACATGCGAACACGTGGCGGTGGTCATTTTAATTTAGTCAAACGCGTTCAGCGGTGTTTGGTCATTGAGTTCATGGAACTCAAATCGGATACGTGACGGCACGAACACCGCTGAACTTTACTTTCTCCAGACTTCGACACTTCGACTGGAGTCGAACGCCATTCGACAATTTGAACGGCACTTTAACATTGACGGTTTGTACGAACGCTTGCCGTTCATTTATTTGAAATGAATTTTACATTGGAAATAGACCGGCCGCACAGCCTAATTCTCTGGAACTGTTTAGGGCATGAAAATGTGCGTGCGGTCAGTCAAATGTGACTTGCTATGCTTGTAACGGACCGTTTCAGCATAAAAGGGAATAAAATCCGTTTAGGCGATAATCCCCTTTTTGAGAGAAGGGCACAGCTACTGCAGAACACCAAACTCCTGAACTGGATACAAGATAACACTCCGAACTGGAACAGCTGAACAAGAAAAGCATACAATCCGCTTACACTCCTGGCAGTCAGCTTACAATCCAATTCCCCCCAAGAACGAGACGACACTTCATTTTGAGGGTTAAACAGGAACTCAGGACTGGCTCATCCAGCCTGGCTTTTATTTCCAACTCACACATACAGGCCACACCCAGGGGGAGGCATAAAAGAACCAATGACATAGATGTTACCTCCCACACATCCCCTCCCCTTAGTGTGACACATAATCCCATTATTCATACAGTTTAAAATATACTTTTACACAACTTTCATAACTTTAAAACCATACATCACATTCACATAAAAATACATATGCACAATCAATCCATTCAGGGGAGCAACATATTATAAAATGGCATGAATCCGACCAGGGGTTCAAAAGTTACTAAAAGTATCTTTTGTCCCTTACTAGCCGCATTGCAAACCAGTTTAGAAAGGTTTTACATAGGCCTCTATCCTGGAGACAAAGAGGAAAGTAATCCAATTATCCAGGGCTAGAAGCAGACTCCATTAACCACATGGTTACAGAAAGACATAATGTGGCGGAACCAACCTCGCCACTGAGAACTGGAGAAGCCTGGTTGCTAGCCAGGGAGATATTGCCCTTTAAGGGACTGAATTGGGGCTTATGGACTGCTACCATAATGTACTGACCCTTTAAGAACTACTTTTGGGCATGTGGATTGTATAATACTGTCCCTAGCCCTTTAAATACTTTGGGGACAGATTGGTACTTTTGTATATGGCACTTTGGACACATTCGAAGCTGTCGAAGCTGTCGAAGCTGTCGAAGCGGTCGAAGCTGTCGAAGTTACCGAAGTTGTCGAAGTCGTCGAAGTGGCCGGTATCGGACAAAGGACCACGTGGCGGCGGCCATTTTAACTTCGAACACTGCCGACCCTTAATTTCAACTCCACTTCGACTAAAGTCGAAGTACAGGCACACTTCGAATGGGACTTAGCCGTTTTTATGCCAAGAATTGACCGACCGCACAGCCCAAATCTATGGAACTGTTTTGGGCAAGAAAATGTGCTTGCGGTCGGTCATAAAAGGACTTCCGTGTAACTTTTGATCCACTGGAGGGATTTGCCTGAATTTTGGAAGTATTTATGTTTAAAGTATGCTGAGTCTGAATATGTGATTTGTATGTGAATGTGGTGTATGGTTTTGAAGTTACAGATATTGTGTAAAAGTTATGTTTTAAACTGTATAATAAGTGGATTATCTCTCAGGCTAAGGGGAGGGGATGTGTGGGTTGTACCATGTAACGGATCGCCTGGCACCCCGACTTGGTACCTCCGTTAATGGATGCTCCTAGTGCTTCCTGAGGACTCCAAGCACTCTGGCAGACACCACAATCACCGAATCCGAGAAACCTTTAAATTCTCCGAAGCATATGAATGCTGTAGACCGTTGAATAGGAACCATACGAATAGGCTTGCACTCCTAGCAGTCAACTGGAACAGCATGCAATAAATCCTCCCCCCCAATAAGGAGACGACACATCACTTTGAGGGTAAAAACAGGAACTCTCGACTGGCTCATCCAGCCTGGCTTTTATTTCCATCTCACACATACAGGCCACACCCAGGGGGAGGCATAAAATAACCAATCCGAGATATGGTACAACCCACACATCCCCTCCCCTTAGCCTGAGAGATAATCCACTTATTATACAGTTCAAAACATAACTTTTACACAATATCTGTAACTTCAAAACCATACATCACATTCACATACAAATCACATATTCAGACTCAGCATACTTTAAACATAAACACTTCCAAAATTCAGGCAAATCCCTCCAGTGGATCAAAAGTTACACGGAAGTCCTTTTATGACCGACCGCAAGCACCTTTTCTTGCCCAAAACAGTTCCATAGATTTGGGCTGTGCGGTCGGTCAATTCCTGGCATAAAAACGGCTAAGTCCCATTCGAAGTGTGCCTGTACTTCGACTTTAGTCGAAGTGTCGAAGTGGAGTTGATGTTAAGGGTCGGCAGTGTTCGAAGTTAAAATGGCCGCCGCCACGTGGTCCTTTGTCCGATACCGGCCACTTCGACGACTTCGACAACTTCGGTAACTTCGACAGCTTCGACAGCTTCGACCGCTTCGACCGCTTCGACCGCTTCGACCGCTTCGACAGCTTCGAATGTGTCCAAAGTGCCATATACAAAAGTACCAATCTGTCCCCAAAGTATTTAAAGAGCTAGGGACAGTATAATACAATCCACCTGCCCAAAAGTAGTTCTTAAAGGGTCAGTACATTATGGTAGCCGTCCATAAGCCCCAATTCAGTCCCTTAAAGGGCAATATCTCCCAGGGACCATAATCACTGGGCAGGAGGCTAGCAACCAGGCTTCTCCAGTACTCAGTGGCGAGGTTGGTTCCGCCACATACCATATCTCGGATTGGTTATTTTATGCCTCCCCCTGGGTGTGGCCTGTATGTGTGAGATGGAAATAAAAGCCAGGCTGGATGAGCCAGTCCAGAGTTCCTGTTTTACCCTCAAAGTGATGTGTCGTCTCATTATTGGGGGAAGGATTTATTGTATGCTGTTCCAGTTGACTGCTAGGAGTACAAGCCTATTCGTATGGTTCCTAGTCAATGGTCTACAGCATTCATACGCTTCGGAGAATTTAAAGGTTTCTTGGATTCGGTGATTGTGGTGTCTGCCAGAGTGCTTGGAGTCCTCAGGAAGCACTAGGAGCATCCATTAACGGAGGTACTCAGTCGGGGTGCCAGGTGATCCGTTACATTGGTGGCAGCGGTGGGATGGCGTCCTAGTGCGAGGTAAAGCAGCTCAGAGACACTGTTTGGATTTACAAATTGAGGGCAACGCTAGCACTCGTGCAGCGCCCCTGGGAGCAGACAAGTATGGAAGGTTCTGGCTCTGGAGATGATTGGCTGGCCGAGGTGAGGCAGCGAGTGGCCGAGTATGGGGATGATATACCCATGGAGACATGCCGGGTGATCTGGAACCAGGTCATGGCCGAGCGAAACACAAGGCTGGACCGAGAATTCCGGTTGGCAAAAGAGAGGAAGTATGCTCAGCAGCAGGAGCATTACAGCAGCCGAGTAGAGGCTGCATCCGAGGAGGTTAGCAGTCTTTCCCTGAGGCGGCGGGAGGAACCCGAAGTGGGGGTCCTCATAGACTGGTCCTGTGAGGAACCACAACAGGCAGGTAGAGATGGGACCAAGGTCTCTCCACCGGGCCCACCGGGATGCTGGGCAGCCGGCCCAGATCCCCAGCAGCAGCCAGAGTTGCCAGGTGGGGAAGCAGGTGGCCCTTACTCACAAATGTTGAGGGGCCTCACGGATTGGTCCTGGGAAGACCCACAGATGGCAGGTGGAGATGGGACTGCGGTCTCTCTACCGGCCCTACAGGGATGCTGGGCAGTCGGCCCAGATCCCCAGCGGCAGTGTGCGTTACAGGGAGCTGAAGGTGCCGTTCTTGCTCCCCAGCGGCAGTCTACGGTGCAGGGAGAGGAGCCTGTTATCCCCTCTCCCCAGCGGCTGAAGGTGTGTAAGGGAGAGGAGTTTGTTATTCCCTCTCCCCAGCGGCAGCGCAGCTCACCAAGGGGAGACAGTAAGCCCCTCACCAGCGCAGATGGGACCGTGGTCTCTGCGCCCTGCCTACAGGGAGTACAGAGGTTCAGCCCTGCTCCCCAGCGGCTGAAAGTGTGTAAGGGAGAGGAGTTTGTTACCCCCTCTCCCCAGCAGCAGCTTAGCACACCAAGGGGAGACAGTAAGCCCCACACCAGCGCAGATGTGACCGTGGTCTCTGCGCCCAAGTTACAGGGAGCTGAAGGGGCCGTCCTCCCTCCCCAGCGGCAGTGTGATTTGTTGGGAATTGGGAGCCCAGTCTCCATTCCCCAGCGGCAGAGTATCCAGCAGGGAATGGAGAGCCCAGCCCCCTTTCCCCAACAGCAGGACTCTGTGCTGGGAGGAGAGACAGTCGGTCTCCCTCCGCAGAGACTGGAAGTATGTATGGGAGAGGAGATTGTTACCACCTCTCCCCAGCGGCAGATTATTAATGTACAGGGAATAGAGAGCCCAGTCTCCATTCCCCAGGGGCAGAGTGTTCTAATGGGAGAGGAGCTGGTTACCACCTCTGCCCAGCAGCAGCTTAATGTACCAGGGGGAGACTGTAAGCCCCACACCTGTGCAGATGGGACCGTGGTCTCTGCACTTCCAGCACAGGGGGTAGGGACGGTCGGTCCTGCCCCCCCACAACAGGGCTGTTTAGCCAAAGGGGAGACAGTCGGTCTCCAGCAGCAGAGCGGTGTATCTAAAGGGGAGACAGTCGGTCTCCAGCAACCAGGCTTCAGCCCGACTACTCCCGTGGTAGTGCTGGCATCCGGGCAGAGTACCGCTGGTCTCTGCCCACTTAGCAACCCACCAAGGCAGCCTACCAGTCCCCCACACAGCCACGGTGAGGCACCTGGACATGGACCAATTTCTACTCTACCCAGGTGTAGTAACCAGTTATTGTGGGTGGGCTGTACTGCTGTTTCTGTTTTGTGGGTGTGTTGCTGGACTAACCAGGGCACTGACCGGCAGGAGGTCAGATACCCTGTTAGTCTATTTGGTAAAGGGGAGAAATGTGGCGGAACCAACCTTGCCACTGAGAACTGGAGAAGCCTGGTTGCTAGCCTCCTGCCCAGTGATTATGGTCCCTGGGAGATATTGCCCTTTAAGGGACTGAATTGGGGCTTATGGACTGCTACCATAATGTACTGACCCTTTAAGAACTACTTTTGGGCATGTGGATTGTATAATACTGTCCCTAGCCCTTTAAATACTTTGGGGACAGATTGGTACTTTTGTATATGGCACTTTGGACACATTCGAAGCTGTCGAAGCTGTCGAAGCTGTCGAAGCGGTCGAAGCTGTCGAAGTTACCGAAGTTGTCAAAGTCGTCGAAGTGGCCGGTATCGGACAAAGGACCACGTGGCGGCGGCCATTTTAACTTCGAACACTGCCGACCCTTAACATCAACTCCACTTCGACACTTTTTTTGCCGTTTTTATGCCAAGAATTGACCGACCGCACAGCCCAAATCTATGGAACTGTTTTGGGCAAGAAAATGTGCTTGCAGTCGGTCATAAAAGGACTTCCGTGTAACTTTTGATCCACTGGAGGGATTTGCCTGAATTTTGGAAGTGTTTATGTTTAACGTATGCTGAGTCTGAATATGTGATTTGTATGTGAATGTGGTGTATGGTTTTGAAGTTACAAATATTGTGTAAAAGTTATGTTTTAAACTGTATAATAAGTGGATTATCTCTCAGGCTAAGGGGAGGGGATGTGTGGGTTGTACCATATCTCGGATTGGTTATTTTATGCCTCCCCCTGGGTGTGGCCTGTATGTGTGAGATGGAAACAGGGCCGGCGCCACCTGTAAGGCGACCTAGGCAGCCGCCTAGGGCGCAACTTACCAGGGGGCGCCGGATCCCTGTCCCCGCTGCGCCTCCTCATGCTGCGCCGGCTGAGCGCTTTAGCAAGCCCCAGGCGGCGCAGCACTGCTGCCTGGAGGGCGGCGGGTTTATGACCGGCAGGAGGGAAGTGCAGAGCGCTCCCTCCTGCCGGTCTCTCCATGTAGCGTGGCCGGGCGGCGCGGAACGCGCGACAGGAACCTTTGTTTCCTGTACCCGGCCGCCGGCGGAATGACAGAAAGTGCTCACTCAGTGAGCATTTCCTGTAATTCCGCCGGCGGCCAGGTACAGGAAACAAAGGTTCCTGTCCCGCGTTCCGCGCCGCCCGGCCACGCTACATGGGCAGGAGGGGAGGGTAAGGACCACTAAGGGGGGGTAGGGGGGTTTAAGGACCATGAAGGGAGGGGGGTTAAGGACCACTAAGGGAGAGGGGGGTTTAAGGACCACGGAGGGGGGGGTTTAAGGACCACGGAGGGGGGGGGGGGTTTAAGGACCACTAAGGGGGGGCGGGTTAAGGACCACTAAGGGAGAGGGGGGGTTTAAGGACCACTAAGGGGGGAGGGAGGGGGTTAAGGACCACTAAGGGAGGGGGGGGGTATAAGGACCACTAAGGGAGGAGGGGGGGGTATAAGGACCACTAAGGGAGGAGGGGGGGGGTATAAGGACCACTAAGGGAGGAGGGGGGGGGGTATAAGGACCACTAAGGGAGGAGGGGAGGATATAATGACCACTAAGGGAGGGGGGTATAAGGACCACTAAGGGAGGGGGGTATAAGGACCACTAAGGGAGGGGGGGTATAAGGATCACTAAGGGAGGGGGGGTATAAGGACCACTAAGGGGGTGGGGGGTATAAGGACCACTAAGGGGGGTATAAGGACCACTAAGGGAGGGGGGTATAAGGACCACTAAGGGAGGGGGGTATAAGGACCACTAAGGGAGGGGGGTATAAGGACCACTAAGGGAGGGGGGGTTATAAGGACCACTAAGGGAGGGGGGGTTATAAGGACCACTAAGGGAGGGGGGTATAAGGACCACTAAGGGGGGGGGGGTATAAGGACCACTAAGGGAGGGGGGTATAAGGACCACTAAGGGAGGGGGGTATAAGGACCACTAAGGGAGGGGGGGGGGGATAAGGACCACTATGGGAGGGGGGGGGTAAGGACCACTATGGGAGGGAGGGGGGGATAAGGACCACTATGGGAGGGAGGGGGGATAAGGAGCACTATGGGAGGGAGGGGGATAAGGACCACTATGGGAGGGAGGGGGGGATAAGGACCACTATGGGAGGGAGGGGGGGATAAGGACCACTATGGGAGGGGGGGGTAAGGACCACTATGGGAGGGGGGGTAAGGACCACTATGGGAGGTTGGGGGGATAAGGACCACTAGGGGAGGGGGGATAAGGACCACTAGGGGAGGGGGGGATAAGGACCACTAGGGGAGGGGGGGTAAGGACCACTAGGGGAGGGGGGGTAAGGACCACTAGGGGAGGGGGGATAAGGACCACTAGGGGAGGGGGATAAGGACCACTAGGGGAGGGGGATAAGGACCACTAGGGGAGGGAGGGAGGGGGATAAGGACCACTATGGGAGGTTGGGGGGATAAGGACCACTAAGGGGGGGAAGGACCACCAAAGGGGGGGAAGGAGGGAGGACTACTAAGGAGAGGGGAGGAGGGTGATTACCACTAAGGGGGTGGGGGGAGTAGGGGAATGTCTACTAAGGGGTTTGGGAGAGGGAGGACCACTAAGGGGTTTGGGAGAGGGAGGACCACTAAGGGGGAGGGGGGAGTGAGAAGACCACCAAGGGGGACTGCAGAGGAACAGGGGGCCAAGGGAGAGCACTAAGTGACAGAAGGGGAGAACACGGAGGGACAGAAGGGAAGGGGAAATCAATAATTGAGGGGAGAGCACTATGAATTTTTTTTAAAAAAAAGAAAGCTGTTCCCATCTCAGTCCCTATCCTACCCCACAAACCCTCTCTTTTACACTACACACATACACAATGCATCCCCCCCACACACACACAGAAACATACAATGCATTCCTACTCACACACAGACACACCCGAAACACACAATTCATCCCTTACGTTCTCTTACATAATTAATGCACCCCTTACATACACACACTGCATTCAATTACATACACAGAAACAAACCTTGCACCCCTTACACACACACACACACACACACACAGAAACATACAATGCATTCCTTACACGCAAACACACACTACATCCCCTATAAACACACTACATCCCTTACACAAATTGCACACATAAAACTACCCCAACTCATGGATGGGTCATGTAGGTGGATTTATGGGTGGGCATTGTAGGCGTATGCCCCCTGGGGGCCCAGACCTTGAGCTGTGTAAGGGGCCCTAAAAAATGGAGCTGCTTCCTGTTCGTTAATTGTTGTGAGCACTGTTAAAATCCAGAGAGCCTCTTCTACACCAGACCTGTGGAGCCAGACTGAGCCCATCATCAGCCTCTTGTCCTCATCTGGTGGTAAGTAGGCAATCCAATATATTATTAGTGGCACTAATCTCTAATTTACCTCACATTAAATGGATACTATAGTCACCAGAAGCACTACAGCATAATGTAGTGGTTCTGGTGTATATAGCCTGTGCCTGTAGGCTTTTTAATGTAAACACACTGTCTTTTCAGATAAGACACTTTGTGAAGACTGGCGTTGGCCCATATGGCAGAGCATATGGGCGGGGCATTGTGATGTCACATGGTGGGCTGGACATATGGGGGGCGGCAACATTTTTTTTGCCTAGGGCGGCAAAAATCCTTGCACCGGCCCTGGATGGAAATAAAAGCCAGGCTGGATGAGCCAGTCCAGAGTTCCTGTTTTACCCTCAAAGTGATGTGTCGTCTCATTATTGGGGGAAGGATTTATTGTATGCTGTTCCAGTTGACTGCTAGGAGTACAAGCCTATTCGTATGGTTCCTATTCAATGGTCTACAGCATTCATACGCTTGGGAGAATTTAAAGGTTTCTCGGATTCGGTGATTGTGGTGTCTGCCAGAGTGCTTGGAGTCCTCAGGAAGCACTAGGAGCATCCATTAACGGAGGTACCAAGTCGGGGTGCCAGGTGATCCGTTACACATAAAACACTTTAAAATACAGAAAGTTACTTTTTATCCATAACACACAGACATTTCACATATCCCCAGATAGCTAGGATCTGAGCGCACAAAACTACCGAATAGCGCGCAGATCCTATTCACACAGTACAATTGCCATGGAGCTAAAGTCTTTCCCATAGTCTTTCATTATATGAATAGGCTCCATTGTATAGCTATCTGGGGTATCACATTCCCATAAAGTCTGGTCCATAGTCCAAAGGCAGCAGGCGGGCAACCAGGTTTCTCCAGTTCACAGTGGCGAAGTTGGTTTTGCCACAATTGTCCCCTTTACCAATTAGACTAACAGGGTACCTGACCTCCTGCCGGTCAGTGCCCTGGTTAGTCCAGCAACCCACCCACAATACAGAAACCGCAGAGCAGCCCACCCACAATAAACAGTTACTACACCTGGGTGAGGGAGAATCTTGTCCAGGTTCAGGTGCCGCACCACGGCTGTGTGGGGGACTGGTAGGCTGCCTTGGTGGGTTGCTGAGGGGGCAGAGACCAGCAGTACTCTGTCCTGTTGCCAGCACTACCACGGGAGTAGTCTGGTTGGAGCCTGGTTGCTGGAGACCGACTGTCTCCCCTTTGGATATATCGCTCTGTGGCTGGGGGACAGGACCGACCGACCCTACCCCTGGTGCTGTAAGTGCAGAGACTACGGTCCCATCTGCACAAATGTGGGGCTTAACATCTCCCCTTGGTGGGTTAGGCTGCCGCTGGAGAGAGGGTGTAACAAGCTCCTCTCTCTGGACGGTAAACTGCCGCTGGGGAGGGGGGTTAGCAGGCTCCTCTCCCTGCCACTCTCTCTGCTGGTGGAAAGGGAGACCAGCTGTCTCCCCTTTCATTCTCTTGTCCTGCTGCTGGGGTGCGAGACTGACTGTCTCTGCTCCCTGCAGGACACACTGCCGCTGGGGAGGAAGGACGGCACCTTCTGCTCCCTGGGTTACACACTGCCGCTGGGGAGGACGGACGACACCATCAGCTCCCTGGGGTACACACTGCCGCTGGGGAGGAAGGACTGCACATTCTGCTCCCTGGGTTACACACTGCCGCTGGGGAGGATGGACGACACCATCAGCTCCCTGGGGTACACACTGCCGCTGGGGAGGAAGGACGATACCTTCTGCTCCCTGGGACACACACTGCCGCTGGGGAGGACGGACGACACCATCAGCTCCCTGGGGTACACACTGCCGCTGGGGAGGAAGGACGGCACCTTCCGCTCCCTGGGGTACACACTGCCGCTGGGGAGGAAGGACTGCACCTTCTGCTCCCTGGGACACACACTGCCTTCCTGGCATATCACTTTGCTGCTGGGGGGCAGGAACAACTACCTCTGCCCCATGTAACTCAGCCTGCCGCTGGGGAGGGAGGACGCTGCTCTCCTCTCCCTGCACTTCACACTGCCCTCCTGGCATATCACTTTGCTGCTGGGGTTGCTCACAGGACCAGTCTAGGAGATGTGCTACCTCGGGTACTGCTGGTTGCTGTTGGGAAGGAGGACCGGTTGTCGCTTCCCGGGCCTCATTGATGAGTCGCAGGTAATCCCCCTCCAGGTTCCATTCCTCGGCGACCAAATACTGTAGGTCCGCCTCGAGGTCAATAGCGCTAGGGAGACCCAGCATGTCCTCTCGGTCGTAGTACAGGTCCCAAAAACGAGAGTCGGTCACTTTCCCAAAGTCCTCATCGTCAATGTTATCCCAAAATCGGCCAAGGTCAGTGTAATCTCCGCCTTCTGGGAACTCATACTCTGCCATCTCGGGGACACACTGAGCTGCGTACCATTGTATCGCCTGGTATGCGTCGTCTAGCGCCAGTTCTGCATATACTAGAATCTCGAGTCTAGTCACCCACTTTTCTGTGGTCTGTTTTCTCAGGAGGGGCATCCGCTCTGCCATTCTAGCCAGAATTCGCTGCCTTCTGCTGCGGCGCCGATCCCCTCGTGAATACTGTACTTCTTCTAGGGCTTCGTCCCACAATCTGGCTCTGGCCATATCTCTGTACCTCATCATGTCCTCCTCTGGGACTACTCCAGACCCCAGGCGTACGTAACTGTACACTGTATCTTGAAGCTTCTCCTCCATTTTTCCGAATTCCTTCGTAGATAGGGTCGCTGTACGGGTACTAGCGTTGCCCTCAATTTGTACTCCAGGAATTGATGTTGCCTGTAGCTGTCCCTCTGGTTGTAGGAACGATCCCACCGCTGCCACCAATTGTAACGGACCGTTCAGCATAAAAGGGAATAAAATCCGTTTAGGCGATAATCCCCTTTTTGAGAGACAGGCACAGCTACTGCAGAACACCAAACTCCCGAACTGGATACAAGATAACACTCCGAACTGGAACAGCTGAACAAGAAAAGCATACAATCCGCTTACACTCCTGGCAGTCAGCTTACAATCCAATTCCCCCCAAGAACAAGACGACACTTCATTTTGAGGGTTAAACAGGAACTCAGGACTGGCTCATCCAGCCTGGCTTTTATTTCCAACTCACACATACAGGCCACACCCAGGGGGAGGCATAAAAGAACCAATGACATAGATGTTACATCCCACACATCCCCTCCCCTTAGTGTGACACATAATCCCATTATTCATACAGTTTAAAATATACTTTTACACAACTTTCATAACTTTAAAACCATACATCACATTCACATAAAAATACATATCCACAATCAATCCATTCAGGGGAACAACATATTAAAAATGGCATGAATCCGACCAGGGGTTTAAAAGTTACTAAAAGTATCTTTTGTCCCTTACTAGCCGCATTGCAAACCAGTTTAGAAAGGTTTTACATAGGCCTCTATCCTGGAGACAAAGAGGAAAGTAATCCAATTATCCAGGGCTAGAAGCAGACTACATTAACCACATGGTTACAGAAAGACATAAAACACTTTAAAATACAGAAAGTTACTTTTTATCCATAACACACAGACATTTCACATATCCCCAGATAGCTGGGATCTGAGCGCACAAAACTACCGAATAGCGCGCAGATCCTACTCACACAGTACAATTGCCATGGAGCTAAAGTCTTTCCCATAGTCTTTCATTATATGAATAGGCTCCATGGTATAGCTATCTGGGGTATCACATTCCCATAAAGTCTGGTCCATAGTCCAAAGGCAGCAGGCGGGCAACCAGGCTTCTCCAGTTCACAGTGGCGAAGTTGGTTTCGCCACAATGCTATGGCACTTTTGAACCCCTGCTTTGATCTGGGTGATTTTAAGATATATTGTTCACCCAGATCAGGGCTATCCAGGTATATAATTTATGGGGATTTGTTGCATTTAGGGGTTTGTAAAATCTTATGTTTTTTCTGCCTGTGGATAAGTAAGTTATTCCATTAGCTATCTTAATTGTATCACAGGCAGAGGGGAGGGCTTGCTGACTGTGTGTGGGAGTGTTACTATGTTAACACAAAATAATAGAAAGAACGTAGAGAGAAAGGACAGGAAAAATAGGTAGAAATAATCCTGATAGAGTGGGTTTCCCTCAATCTGGAGGGAAACTGAAGTGGGAAAAAGTAGGTAGTTAATTCCCAACAATAAAACTTAGCTTTTAATTATAACTAAAAATAAAAGTAGCGGTTGGTATAGTGACCCACCAAAACACAAATATAAATATATATATAAAAAATGTGGCAACACCAGGAGACAGTGGAACAAAACAGTGAGCCACTGTGACTTACAAAGTCGAATGGGTTATACTGTTAATGATACAAAGCCACCAAAGTGTATACAGCGGTGTAAGCTGCTAACTAAATACCTGCTACTGAGTGTATATAGCAGAGCGTCTGTTCAAGCGGTATGATCATTAAATAGATGAGCTTGCCGTTTTCAAAACACTATTTAGAGACATTATAGCGGTAAAGTAGCTGTGCAAGCGGTCTGTAATGAAATAAGCTTGCCGTTTATAATGCACATATATACAGACGTTTAGCCAAATTGACCAAACAACTTTTGGCAGATTCTCAGACTGCTAAACCTAGGTTCTGGGAGAGACCGGTAAATTTGCAGTATTTAAATCGCTAATACTGGTAAAGCGTGAAAGGATGACTCAGCTCCTGAAAAGCTCGAATACAAAACTGATAATCAAAAGGGGAGGGGGGAGAGAAAACTGCAGATAATATGGTGTATAGTAAAGGAGACTATCTGCCTGTCACTAGTGACCCTAGCAACTCGTGCCTTCGAGGGCACCCCTTAGCAAAAAGCCTTGATTTCTCCTGATCGCTAGTGCAGTGATATAAAGTCCCAACCTCCCAGCAGAAAGCCAAAACAGGCTAGAGAAAAATTTAGCTGAACTTGCTTCTAGATAGAGCAGATGAGTCAGTGTTGCCGTGTGTCTAACCCTGTTAGAAAATCTTGACAGGGATAGAATGTGACACTGATGATGCAGTGTGCTGGATAACGCCAGGTGAGAGCCCCTGACGTACGTTTCGCCACTCTGGCTCTTCAGAGGGGAACTGAGCTCCTGTTCAAGTTCAGTTTAAATAGGAGGAAGGGTTGGATCTCATTGGTCCAGGAAAGTGGGTCAATGAGAAGTCCCAAATGATTAAGGTGGGAGGGGTAAAGGATTTAACCCTTTGAGTGCTGTTTTTGGATTTAACCCTTCGAGTGCTATTTTTGGTAAAATTCAACCAATGTCTTTTAAAAATTAGAAATAGAGAGACTTAGAGATTGCCATTATCCATACATGGAGGAGAAGTGGAAATTGGTAAATTGCCAAGTGAATTTAAATACCAAAATTTTAGATACATTAGAATATGGATACATTAGAATATGGAGAGCATTGACAATTTTGCTCAGAGTGTACTAAACAGTTTGTTATAATTGAGAGTGAAATTGAATTATTAAAGAGTAGAAAATAATTTGTTGTTCGCACAGAGAGATAATAACTTGGTTGCAGAAAAAAAGGGGGTTGTCAGAAAGCAGAACTGCTATCAGTGGACTGTGGGTTGAGTTAACTCACAAGGGGAAAGGGGATACAACATAGATATCTTTTGTCCCAGAGATGAAAAAGAACTGGGGAGTGTTAATGAATAAATGGAGTGAAATTGAATTCCTCATTGAGACCTGAGGGTGTATGGGTTTTAAATTCATGGATCCATTTAGACACTCTTTTTAGTAATCTTAGATTAAAGTCCCCCTTTCTAGTGTTAGTGGATAGACGTTCAATAGCTTGAAACTGTAGGTTAGAGGGGTCCCCTTGATGTTGGGAGCGGACATGACTGGCTACTAGTGTTGTCGCGAACCCGAAATTTTCGGTTCGCGAACGGCGAACGCGAACTTCCGCAAATGTTCGCGAACCGGCGAACCGCGCGAACCGCCATTGACTTCAATGGGCAGGCGAATTTTAAAAACAACAGGGACTCTTTTTGGCCACAATAGTGATGGAAAAGTTGTTTCAAGGGGACTAACACCTGGACTGTGGCATGCCAGAGGGGGATCCATGGCAAAACTCCCATGGAAAATTGCACAGTTGATGCAGAGTCTGCTTTTAATCCATAAAGGGCAGAAATCACCTAACATTGACACCTGTCCTCAAAGCCCAGCCCTGATACACACTGACACAGAGCAGAATAGAGACTGTTCCCCATACATAGGGTCACTTGGCAGATATGGATTGACACCTGTCCTCAAAACTCCTGATACACACTGACACAGAGCAGAATAGGGACTGTTCCCCCTACATAGGGTCACTTGGCAGATATGGATTGACACCTATCCTAATGATCCCTGATACACACTGACACAGAGCAGAATAGAGACTGTTCCCCCTACATAGGGTCACTTGGCAGGTATGGATTGACACCTGTCCTCAAAACCCCTGATACACACTGACACAGAGCAGAATAGAGACTGTTCCCCCTACATAGGGTCACTTGGCAGATATGGATTGACACCTGTCCTCAAAACCCCTGATACACACTGACACAGAGCAGAATAGAGACTGTTCCCTGTCCACAGAGACCATGATACACACTGACACAGAGCAGAATAGAGACTGTTCCCCCTACATAGGGTCACTTGGCAGATATGGATTGACACCTGTCCTCAAAACCCCTGATACACACTGACACAGAGCAGAATAGAGACTGTTCCCCCTACATAGGGTCACTTGACAGATATGGATTGACACCTGTCCTCAAAACCCCTGATACACACTGACACAGAGCAGAATAGAGACTGTTCCCCCTACATAGGGTCACTTGGCAGATATGGATTGACACCTGTCCTCAAAACCCCTGATACACACTGACACAGAGCAGAATAGGGACTGTTCCCCCTACATAGGGTCACTTGGCAGATATGGATTGACACCTGTCCTCAAAACCCCTGATACACACTGACACAGAGCAGAATAGGGACTGTTCCCCCTACATAGGGTCACTTGGCAGATATGGATTGACACCTGTCCTCAGAGACCATGATACACACTGACACAGAGCAGAATAGAGACTGTTCCCCGTCCACAGAGACCATGATACACACTGACACAGAGCAGAATAGAGACTGTCCCCCCTACATAGGGTCTCTTGGCAGGTATGGATTGACACCTGTCCTCAAAGCCCCTGATACACACTGACACAGAGCAGAATAGAGACTGTTCCCTGTCCACAGAGACCATGATACACACTGACACAGAGCAGAATAGAGACTGTTGACCGTCCACAGAGACCATGATACACACTGACACAGAGCAGAAAAGAGACTGTTCCCTGTCCACAGAGTCCATGATACACACTGACACAGAGCAGAATAGGGACTGTTCCCCCTACATAGGGTCACTTGGCAGATATGGATTGACACCTATCCTAATGATCCCTGATACACACTGACACAGAGCAGAATAGAGACTGTTCCCCCTACATAGGGTCACTTGGCAGATATGGATTGACACCTGTCCTCAAAACCCCTGATACACACTGACACAGAGCAGAATAGAGACTGTTCCCCCTACATAGGGTCACTTGGCAGATATGGATTGACACCTGTCCTCAAAACCCCTGATACACACTGACACAGAGCAGAATAGAGACTGTTCACCCTACATAGGGTCACTTGGCAGATATGGATTGACACCTGTCCTCAAAACCCCTGATACACACTGACACAGAGCAGAATAGGGACTGTTCCCCCTACATAGGGTCACTTGGCAGATATGGATTGACACCTGTCCTCAAAACCCCTGATACACACTGACACAGAGCAGAATAGGGACTGCATAGGGTCACTTGGCAGATATGGATTGACACCTGTCCTCAAAACCCCTGATACACACTGACACAGAGCAGAATAGAGACTGTTCCCTGTCCACAGAGACCATGATACACACTGACACAGAGCAGAATAGGGACTGTTACCCCTACATAGGGTCACTTGGCAGATATGGATTGACAAATCCCTGACAAACAGCTACCACATGCAAGGAAGGCAGCAGGGGCGCAAATGACCCACTCCCGACGCGGGAAGGTAGTGACGACAAATTACAATACAGGACTCTTTAGAGGCCCTGTAATTGTAATCAGTCCACTTGAAATCCTTTAACTTTGATCAATTGGAGGGAAGTCTGGTGCAGAGCCACTGACCCATGCGCAGGGCCAGCCTTAGGCCTTTGGGCGCCCTGTGCAAGAAATCTTCACCCTGCCACACCCATGTGCAAGAAATCTTCACCCTGTCACACACACACAGGCAGACAGCCATACACACGCACACACACAACTGCGACTGACTAGGTTTGTCACCTCCTCAAAAGGACGCATGAGCCTACAGGCATTGCGCATGAGCGTCCAGTAACGTGGCAAAAAAATTCCCAGCTCCCCAGAGGCTGTCCTAGCACCCCGGTCATACAAATATTCATTAACAGCTTTTTCTTGTTGGAGCAGGCGGTCGAACATTAGGAGTGTTGAATTCCAACGTGTAGGGCTGTCGCAAATCAAGCGCCTCACTGGCATGTTGTTTCGCCGCTGGATATCGGCAAAGTGAGCCATGGCCATGTAGGAACGCCTGAAAAGGCCACACACCTTCCTGGCCTGCTTCAGGACGTCCTGTAAGCCTGTGTACTTATGCACAAAGCGTTGTACGATCAGATTACACACATGTGCCATGCACGGCACATGTGTCAACTTGCCCAACTTCAATGCCGCTATCAAATTTTTTCCGTTGTCACACACCACTTTGCCGATATCCAGTTGCTGCGGAGTCAGCCACTTTTCCACCTGTGCGTTCAGGGCGGACAGGAGTGCTTGTCCGGTGTGACTCTCTGCTTTCAAGCAAGTCAAACCCAAGACGGCGTGACACTGCCGTATCCGGGATGTGGAATAGTACCTGGGGAGCTGGGGGGTGCCGTTGATGTGGAGCAAGAAGCAGCGGCACAAGAGGACTCAGCCGAGGAGGTTATGGAAGAGGATGGAGTAGGAGGAGTAGAGGAGGTGGCAGCAGGACTGCCTGCAATTCGTGGCGGTGTCACCAACTCCTCTGCAATGCCATGCATTCCTTGCTTGTCAGACGTCAGCAGGTTTACCCAATGCGCAGTGTAGGTGATATACCTGCCCTGACCATGCTTTGCAGACCAGGTATCAGTGGTCAGATGGACCCTTGCCCCAACACTGTGTGCCAGACATGCCATGACTTCCTTTTGCACAATCGAGTACAAGTTGGGGATTGCCTTTTGTGAAAAGAAATTCCGGCCGGGTACCTTCCACTGCGGTGTCCCAATAGCTAAAAATTTTTTGAACGCCTCAGACTCAACCAGATTGTATGGTAAAAGCTGGCGGGCTAATAGTTCGGACAAGCCAGCTGTCAGACGCTGGGCAAGGGGGTGACTTGGTGACATTGGCTTCTTACGCTCAAACATGTCCTTGACAGACACATGACTGTGGGCAGATGAGCGGGAACTGCTCAAGGCGGGAGACGGAGTGGCGGATGGTTGAGAGGGGGCAAGAAGGACAGCAGTGGTTGACGTGGCTTAAGATGCTGGACCAGGAGGAGGATGGCGGCTTAGAGTAGGCGTGCTGCTTGTACTCATGTGTTGATCCCATAGGCGTTTGTGATGTGAGATCATGTGCCTACGCAAAGCAGTTGTACCTAGGTGGGTGTTGGACCTCCCACGACTCAGTTTCCTTTGGCACAGGTTGCAAATGGCATCGCTGTTGTCAGAGGCAGACACACAAAAAAAATGCCACACTGCTGAGCTCTGCAATGACGGCATTCTGGTGGTGGACACAGCATGCGTTGATTGGCGTGCTGTCGGGCTGACCCCGGGTGCCGATGCATGCTGTCTGACTGTGCCACTAGCTCCTTGCGACGACCCCCCCCCTGCTTCCAACTCGTCTCCTCCTCCTCTCTGTCTCCCCATCTGAACTTTCGCCCTGTTCTTCTTCTTGCCGAGCGGGCACCCACGTGACATCCATGGACGCATCGTCATCATCAACCGCTTCGCTTGTATCTGACAACTCAGAAAAGGAAGCAGCAGCGGGTACAACATCATCATCATCACACCGTACCTCCATGTGTTTAATGCTGCCTGCCTGAGACATATCCCTTTTATCTACATCCTCTAGCAATAATGGTTGCGCATCACTCATTTCTTCAAACGGGTGTGTGAATAACTCCTCTGACATACCAAGTAAAGCGGCTGTGGTGCTAGTTTTGGTGGTGGCGGCAGGCGGGTGAGTGCTATCTTGAGAGGTGCCTGAAGCTAAGCTGGAGGAGGATGGTGCGTCAAGGTTCCGAGCGGAGGCTGTAGAAGATTGGGTCTCCTGTGTTAGCCAGTTAACTAAGTCCTCAGAACTTTTCAAGTTCAGGGTACGTGGCTTCTGAAAACTGGGCATTATTCTAGGGCAAAAGGGAATCACAGCATCACGACCACGACGGCCCCTGCGGGGTGGCCTGCCTCTGCCTGTCATTTTTTTGGGGATTAGTGGTACTATGCGTGCAAGCTACTGTGAGACCAGATATGATTGGCAATGTGCACTGGAACAGTTCTGCAGAGCACACGCTGAAGGAAGGACTGACAGAGCCGCTTGAAGACAAGTAACTGCTATTCAATCTATAACAGTGAAAAACAAATTTTGGTTTTAAAAGCACGCTATAGAGACACCAGATATGATTGGCAATGTGCACTGGAACAGTTCTGCAGAGCACACACTGTAGGCCTGAGACACCCGCTTGAAGACAAGTAACTGCTATTCAATCTATAACAGTGAAAAACAAATTTTGGTTTTAAAAGCACGCTATAGAGACACCAAATATGATTGGCAACTGTCAAAGCACGCTGGAACAGGTCTACAGAGCACATGCTGAAGTAGGCCTGACACCCAGACGCTTGCAGACAACTAACTGATCTTCTATTACAGTGAAGAAAAATGATTTCTTTAAAATCTAAAGCTTAAGCTATTATTAAAAGAGATATGAGTGGTGGCACTGACTGTGCAAATGGGCAAGGCATCCAACCTGACACAGAAGCTGGCAGGCAGGCAACTGCTCTTCTATTACAGTGAAAACAAATTATTTATTTTAAATGTAAAGCTTAACCAATTGTTAAAACAGATATGAGTGGTGGCACTGGGCAAGTAGGCACAGTATCCAATGTGAACCTCACACAGAAGCTGGCAGGCAGGCAACTGCTCTTCTATTACAGTGGAAACAAAATTTTGGTTGTAAAAGCACGCTATAGAGACACAAGATATGAGTGGCAACTGTCAAAGTACGCTGGCAGGGTTGTGCAGGGCACACGCTGAAGGAAGGCCTGACAGAGCCGCTTGAAGGACACTGACTGTCTGCTATTAGCTTACACTGGAAACCTTTTTTCTTTGTAAAAGCACGCTAAAGAGACACCAGATATGATTGGCAACTGTCAAAGCACGCTGGCACAGGTCTGCAGAGCACACGCTGAAGTAGGCCTGACACCCAGATGCTTGCAGACAACTAACTGATCTTCTATTACAGTGAAAAAAAATTATTTCTTTAAAATCTAAAGCTTAAGCTATTGTTAAAACAGATATGAGTGGTGGCACTGGGCAAGTGGGCACAGTATCCAATGTGAACCTCACACAGAAGCTGGCAGGCAGGCAACTGCTCTTCTATTACAGTGGAAACAAAATTTTGGTTGTAAAAGCACGCTATAGAGACACCAGATATGAGTGGCAACTGTCAAAGCACGCTGGCACAGGTCTGCAGAGCACGCGCTGAAGAAGGCCTGACACCGAGATGCTTGCAGACAACTAACTGATCTTCTATTACAGTGAAAAAAAATGATTTCTTTAAAATCTAAAGCTTAAGCTATTGTTAAAACAGATATGAGTGGTGGCACTGACTGTGCAAATGGGCAAGGCATCCAACCTGACACAGAAGCTGGCAGGCAGGCAACTGCTCTTCTATTACAGTGAAAAAAAATTATTTATTTTAAATCTAAAGCTTAACCAATTGTTAAAACAGATATGAGTGGTGGCACTGGGCAAGTAGGCACAGTATCCAATGTGAACCTCACACAGAAGCTGGCAGGCAGGCAACTGCTCTTCTATTACAGTGAAAAAAAATTATTTATTTTAAATCTAAAGCTTAACCAATTGTTAAAACAGATATGAGTGGTGGCACTGGGCAAGTGGGCACAGTATCCAATGTGAACCTCACACAGAAGCTGGCAGGCAGGCAACTGCTCTTCTATTACAGTGAAAAAAAAATATTTATTTTAAATGTAAAGCTTAACCTATTGTTAAAACAGATATGAGTGGTGGCACTGGGCAAGTAGGCACAGTATCCAATGTGAACCTCACACAGAAGCTGGCAGGCAGGCACCTGCAATTACATTACACAGGAAAAAAAAAAAAAAAAAGCAGCCTGATGCTCTAGCCCTAAAAAGGGCTTTTTGGGGTGCTGTCCTTACAGCAGAGATCAGATGAGTCCTTCAGGATTGTAGTGGACACTGAATACCCTAGCCTAGCTATCAATTTCCCTATCTAATCAGCAGCAGCTAAACTTTCCCTCCTCTCACTAAGCATGCATCTTCCGAATGAATCGAAAATGGATGCTGGGAGGGAGGTTGGAGGGTGTGGAAGGGAGGGAGTGCTGCTGATTGGCTGGAATGTGTCTGCTGACCGAGAGGCACAGGGTCAAAGTTTGCCCAATGATGACAAATAGGGGGCGGATCGAACTGTGCATGTGTCCGCCCGCCGTGGCGAACGCGAACACGCTAATTTCGCAGGGAACTGTTCGCCAGCGGACAGTTCGGTACATCACTACTGGCTACTGGTGTGATGATGTTGGTATTGGTAACTGAGTTCACATGTTGTAGTATGCGTCTCCGAAATTGTTGGTATGTTTTACCTATGTACTGTGTCTTGCAGTTACACGTGATAACGTAAATGATTCTGGTAATGCTGCAATTTATAAAATCCCGAATCGGGTATTGCTTGTTGGTTTTAGTGCATAGGATAAATTTGGAGGAATTAATGTATTTGCACGCCTTGGAAGAGCCACATTTGTGGGTGCCTTTCGTCTGTGATAACCAACATGGCATAGTGGTGGGAGATTCCAGATGGCTATGGACAAGGGCGTCTCTTAGGTTTTTGGGTCTTCGTGCCGTAAGGCTGGGGTAGGGAGTAATATTATCTTGTAGTTCCTTATCATGTACCAGAATTGGCCAGTGGCTGGTGAGAATTTCTCTCACGGGTTCCCAATACTGATCAAAAGTGCCGATGCATCTTATAGTCTGTTTGGGTGGTTTAGGGTGGTTAAGTTAGTAGATCCAGTAGAAATTGTTGATGTTGTGCAGAGAATTTGTTGGACTTCTCTAAAAAGTAAGATGTGGCTTTGATGCCTATATTGTTGGGAATGTTGTTATATAGTGATACCACATCTAGACTGGCGAGAAGTGTGTAGGGCGGGTAGAAAGGCCACGGCTACCAACAGCCTGCTGCACTGGCAGAGTCACCATCCTTTTAAACTCAAGGCTGGCATACCCTATGGCCAATACTTAAGGGCCCGGAGAAATTGTTCCAGTGAAATTGCCTTCCAGAAAGAAGCGAACGACATTAAATCAAGATTCAAAGAACAGGGTTACCCTAATAGAATTCTAAAAAGTGCCTACCAAAAGGTTAGCAATATGGATAGATCCACATGCCTTCGTTCCTCTAGACCTAAACCACCCAAACAGACTATAAGATGCATCGGCACTTTTGATCAGTATTGGGAACCCGTGAGAGAAATTCTCACCAGCCACTGGCCAATTCTGTTACATGATAAGGAACTACAAGGTAATATTACTCCCTACCCCAGCCTTACGGCACGAAGACCCAAAAACCTAAGAGATGCCCTTGTCCATAGCCATCTGGAATCTCCCACCACTATGCCATGTTGGTTATCACAGACGAAGGGCACCCACAAATGTGGCTCTTGCAAGGCATGCAAATACATTAATTCCTCCAAATTTATCCTATGCACTAAAACCAACAAGCAATACCCGATTCGGGATTTTATCAATTGCAGCACTACCAGAATCATTTACGTTATCACGTGTAACTGCAAGATACAGTACATAGGTAAAACATACCAACAATTTCGGAGACGCATACTACAACATGTGAACTCAGTTACCAATACCAACATCATCACACCAGTAGCCAGTCATGTCCGCTCCCAACATCAAGAGGACCCCTCTAACCTACAGTTTCAAGCTATTGAACGTCTATCCACTAACGCTAGAAAGGGGGACTTTAATCTAAGATTACTAAAAAGAGAGTCTAAATGGATCCATGAATTTAAAACCCATACACCCTCAGGTCTCAATGAGGAATTCAATTTCACTCCATTTATTCATTAACACTCCCCAGTTCTTTTTCATCTCTGGGACAAAAGATATCTATGTTGTATCCCCTTTCCCCTTGTGAGTTAACTCAACCCACAGTCCACTGATAGCAGTTCTGCTTTCTGACAACCCCCTTTTTTTCTGCAACCAAGTTATTATCTCTCTGTGTGAACAACAAATTATTTTCTACTCTTTAATAATTCAATTTCACTCTCAATTATAACAAACTGTTTAGTACACTCTGAGCAAAATTGTCAATGCTCTCCATATTCTAATGTATCCATATTCTAATGTATCTAAAATTTTGGTATTTAAATTCACTTGGCAATTTACCAATTTCCACTTCTCCTCCATGTATGGATAATGGCAATCTCTAAGTCTCTCTATTTCTAATTTTTAAAAGACATTGGTTGAATTTTACCAAAAATAGCACTCGAAGGGTTAAATCCAAAAACAGCACTCAAAGGGTTAAATCCTTTACCCCTCCCACCTTAATCATTTGGGACTTCTCATTGACCCACTTTCCTGGACCAATGAGATCCAACCCTTCCTCCTATTTAAACTGAACTTGAACAGGAGCTCAGTTCCCCTCTGAAGAGCCAGAGTGGCGAAACGTACGTCAGGGGCTCTCACCTGGCGTTATCCAGCACACTGCATCATCAGTGTCACATTCTATCCCTGTCAAGATTTTCTAACAGGGTTAGACACACGGCAACACTGACTCATCTGCTCTATCTAGAAGCAAGTTCAGCTAAATTTTTCTCTAGCCTGTTTTGGCTTTCTGCTGGGAGGTTGGGACTTTATATCACTGCACTAGCGATCAGGAGAAATCAAGGCTTTTTGCTAAGGGGTGCCCTCGAAGGCACGAGTTGCTAGGGTCACTAGTGACAGGCAGATAGTCTCCTTTACTATACACCATATTATCTGCAGTTTTCTCTCCCCCCTCCCCTTTTGATTATCAGTTTTGTATTCGAGCTTTTCAGGAGCTCAGTCATCCTTTCACGCTTTACCAGTATTAGCGATTTAAATACTGCAAATTTACCGGTCTCTCCCAGAACCTAGGTTTAGCAGTCTGAGAATCTGCCAAAAGTTGTTTGGTCAATTTGGCTAATATACCGACTCGGCTACTTACTACCTAAACGTCTGTATATATGTGCATTATAAACGGCAAGCTTATTTCATTACAGACCGCTTGCACAGCTACTTTACCGCTATAATGTCTCTAAATAGTGTTTTGAAAACGGCAAGCTCATCTATTTAATGATCATACCGCTTGAACAGACGCTCTGCTATATACACTCAGTAGCAGGTATTTAGTTAGCAGCTTACACCGCTGTATACACTTTGGTGGCTTTGTATCATTAACAGTATAACCCATTCGACTTTGTAAGTCACAGTGGCTCACTGTTTTGTTCCACTGTCTCCTGGTGTTGCCACATTTTTTATATATATATATATATTTGTGTTTTGGTGGGTCACTATACCAACCGCTACTTTTATTTTTAGTTATAATTAAAAGCTAAGTTTTATTGTTGGGAATTAACTACCTACTTTTTCCCACTTCAGTTTCCCTCCAGATTGAGGGAAACCCACTCTATCAGGATTATTTCTACCTATTTTTCCTGTCCTTTCTCTCTACGTTCTTTCTATTATTTTGTATTTTTGGTGAATTTATTTCACTAGGGGTTAACCCCCAAGTAGGAGAAATCCACTTATATATCCCCCCTCCCCTTTTTGATGTTACTATGTTAATTATTGTTTCTATTGGTTTGGTGACTTTGTGTCCTGTGCTCCACAAGGTCCACGTGGGTGGTAACTTGTGGGGAAAATGTGTATAAAAGAAATGCCTTTGTGCTCATTAAACCAGAGATCGTCTTAACCCTCAATACATAGCCTTGTCTCGTTATTGTAGGGAACTGCTATATTCACACTGGGGATTGCTATACTTTGTATACTCCCCTGGGCTCTAATCACTTAGCTCTTTTAAGAGCTGTTAATGTTACGCTATACTGGAGGAGAGGTCTCCCCCAGATGGTCCTGGATGTCAGAGGTTGATCCAGGGTGGAAGGAAGAAAGCGAGACTCCAGTTAAGCTACGGCGGTTGTGGAGTCTGCGGTGGTTGTGGTGTCCGGTGCTGTGTTTATGATCCTTGGCATCAGCTAGGAAGCGTCCATCATCAACGGAGGTGCCCAGTCGGGGAGCCGGGTGATCCGTTATATATATATATATATATATATATATATATATTTTTTTTTTTTTGTGCTCAGGACAATAAAGCTGTATGTGTATTGATACCTTATCCTACTTGTAGAGGTATTTAAAATTTGGTTCGGGTGTGTCGAAACCGACGTATCGGTAGACCTGTAAATAAAGTGGGCAAAAAGATGTATGCCAAAATAATTTATTCAATCAACCAATGTCTTATTACAACATACAATATCACAATGCTAAATGTTGGAAGGCCTGTCTAATTTCCTTCTCGGGTTGTGGAATGTATCTACAGTAGGCTGTCAATTCCCAGCGTCCTAATGATTTAATAATATGGGTAGGGATGTTCCTGTATGAGGCTGCCGAGGCCGCCCCAATCCTGAAGGAATGTCCGGAGTAGTGTGAGGGGTTGAGGCCTTGTCAGGACCCCGCGGGCGGCTGCAAGGGGAGGCTGCAGTCCGCTCGCGGCACTCACCCTCCAGCCGTCCGCGGTCCCCTTCTCCACGTGGTCTCGGCGAGCGGCATCCCTCCAGCCTCGGATGCCGCCCGCGTCTTCCTCCACGCCCCCCAGCGGCAGCAGGCATGACGCTGCACGCTGGAAGACTGCCCAAGATATGTCATGCCGGGGTCAGTCACCTGACCCGGCATTAAAGGCACAGTGCCTCAATCACAGTGGGAGGTTTAGATATCTCCCACGTGTGATTGTTAATTCTGATTGGAAATTATCCAATCAGAATTAACCTGATGGTTTAAATACTTACCTTTCCTGTTCCTCCCTGCCCTGTTGTGGTCTTTGCTTTATAGTATTGATTCTGAACGTGTGATTTCTGGTTACGTACTCTCTGGCTTGTTATACTGACTTTGTGACTTTCTCCTACCCTTTGACCTCGGCTTGTTTCTCGTTATTCTGTTTTCTGGTTCCCCTTACTCGGCTTGTCTCCTGACTATTCTGTGTGTGCTTAGCCCGGCCACTCTAAGGACCGGTACTGCACACTTTCTGCAAGCTACTGTGAGACCAGATATGATTGGCAATGTGCACTGGAACAGTTCTGCAGAGCACACGCTGAAGGAAGGACTGACAGAGCCGCTTGAAGACAAGTAACTGCTATTCAATCTATAACAGTGAAAAACAAATTTTGGTTTTAAAAGCACGCTATAGAGACACCAGATATGATTGGCAATGTGCACTGGAACAGTTCTGCAGAGCACACACTGTAGGCCTGAGACACCCGCTTGAAGACAAGTAACTGCTATTCAATCTATAACAGTGAAAAACAAATTTTGGTTTTAAAAGCACGCTATAGAGACACCAAATATGATTGGCAACTGTCAAAGCACGCTGGAACAGGTCTACAGAGCACATGCTGAAGTAGGCCTGACACCCAGACGCTTGCAGACAACTAACTGATCTTCTATTACAGTGAAAAAAAAATGATTTCTTTAAAATCTAAAGCTTAAGCTATTGTTAAAAGAGATATGAGTGGTGGCACTGACTGTGCAAATGGGCAAGGCATCCAACCTGACACAGAAGCTGGCAGGCAGGCAACTGCTCTTCTATTACAGTGAAAACAAATTATTTATTTTAAATGTAAAGCTTAACCAATTGTTAAAACAGATATGAGTGGTGGCACTGGGCAAGTAGGCACAGTATCCAATGTGAACCTCACACAGAAGCTGGCAGGCAGGCAACTGCTCTTCTATTACAGTGGAAACAAAATTTTGGTTGTAAAAGCACGCTATAGAGACACAAGATATGAGTGGCAACTGTCAAAGTACGCTGGCAGGGTTGTGCAGGGCACACGCTGAAGGAAGGCCTGACAGAGCCGCTTGAAGGACACTGACTGTCTGCTATTAGCTTACACTGGAAACCTTTTTTCTTTGTAAAAGCACGCTAAAGAGACACCAGATATGATTGGCAACTGTCAAAGCACGCTGGCACAGGTCTGCAGAGCACACGCTGAAGTAGGCCTGACACCCAGATGCTTGCAGACAACTAACTGATCTTCTATTACAGTGAAAAAAAATTATTTCTTTAAAATCTAAAGCTTAAGCTATTGTTAAAACAGATATGAGTGGTGGCACTGGGCAAGTGGGCACAGTATCCAATGTGAACCTCACACAGAAGCTGGCAGGCAGGCAACTGCTCTTCTATTACAGTGGAAACAAAATTTTGGTTGTAAAAGCACGCTATAGAGACACCAGATATGAGTGGCAACTGTCAAAGCACGCTGGCACAGGTCTGCAGAGCACACGCTGAAGAAGGCCTGACACCGAGATGCTTGCAGACAACTAACTGATCTTCTATTACAGTGAAAAAAAATGATTTCTTTAAAATCTAAAGCTTAAGCTATTGTTAAAACAGATATGAGTGGTGGCACTGACTGTGCAAATGGGCAAGGCATCCAACCTGACACAGAAGCTGGCAGGCAGGCAACTGCTCTTCTATTACAGTGAAAAAAAATTATTTATTTTAAATCTAAAGCTTAACCAATTGTTAAAACAGATATGAGTGGTGGCACTGGGCAAGTGGGCACAGTATCCAATGTGAACCTCACACAGAAGCTGGCAGGCAGGCAACTGCTCTTCTATTACAGTGAAAAAAAATTATTTATTTAAAATCTAAAGCTTAACCAATTGTTAAAACAGATATGAGTGGTGGCACTGACTGTGCAAATGGGCAAGGCATCCAACCTCACACAGAAGCTGGCAGGCAGGCAACTGCTCTTCTATTACAGTGAAAAAATTTTTTTATTTTAAATGTAAAGCTTAACCAATTGTTAAAACAGATATGAGTGGTGGCACTGGGCAAGTAGGCACAGTATCCAATGTGAACCTCACACAGAAGCTGGCAGGCAGGCAACTGCTCTTCTATTACAGTGAAAAATTTTTATTTATTTTAAATCTAAAGCTTAACCAATTGTTAAAACAGATATGAGTGGTGGCACTGGGCAAGTGGGCACAGTATCCAATGTGAACCTCACACAGAAGCTGGCAGGCAGGCAACTGCTCTTCTATTACAGTGAAAAAAAAATATTTATTTTAAATGTAAAGCTTAACCTATTGTTAAAACAGATATGAGTGGTGGCACTGGGCAAGTAGGCACAGTATCCAATGTGAACCTCACACAGAAGCTGGCAGCCAGGCACCTGCAATTACATTACACAGGAAAAAAAAAAAAAAAAAGCAGCCTGATGCTCTAGCCCTAAAAAGGGCTTTTTGGGGTGCTGTCCTTACAGCAGAGATCAGATGAGTCCTTCAGGATTGTAGTGGACACTGAATACCCTAGCCTAGCTATCAATTTCCCTATCTAATCAGCAGCAGCTAAACTTTCCCTCCTCTCACTAAGCATGCATCTTCCGAATGAATCGAAAATGGATGCTGGGAGGGAGGTTGGAGGGTGTGGAAGGGAGGGAGTGCTGCTGATTGGCTGGAATGTGTCTGCTGACCGAGAGGCACAGGGTCAAAGTTTGCCCAATGATGACAAATAGGGGGCGGATCGAACTGCGCATGTGTCCGCCCGCCGTGGCGAACGCGAACACGCTAATTTCGCAGGGAACTGTTCGCCAGCGGACAGTTCGGTACATCACTACTGGCTACTGGTGTGATGATGTTGGTATTGGTAACTGAGTTCACATGTTGTAGTATGCGTCTCCGAAATTGTTGGTATGTTTTACCTATGTACTGTGTCTTGCAGTTACACGTGATAACGTAAATGATTCTGGTAATGCTGCAATTTATAAAATCCCGAATCGGGTATTGCTTGTTGGTTTTAGTGCATAGGATAAATTTGGAGGAATTAATGTATTTGCACGCCTTGGAAGAGCCACATTTGTGGGTGCCTTTCGTCTGTGATAACCAACATGGCATAGTGGTGGGAGATTCCAGATGGCTATGGACAAGGGCGTCTCTTAGGTTTTTGGGTCTTCGTGCCGTAAGGCTGGGGTAGGGAGTAATATTATCTTGTAGTTCCTTATCATGTACCAGAATTGGCCAGTGGCTGGTGAGAATTTCTCTCACGGGTTCCCAATACTGATCAAAAGTGCCGATGCATCTTATAGTCTGTTTGGGTGGTTTAGGGTGGTTAAGTTAGTAGATCCAGTAGAAATTGTTGATGTTGTGCAGAGAATTTGTTGGACTTCTCTAAAAAGTAAGATGTGGCTTTGATGCCTATATTGTTGGGAATGTTGTTATATAGTGATACCACATCTAGACTGGCGAGAAGTGTGTAGGGCGGGTAGAAAGGCCACGGCTACCAACAGCCTGCTGCACTGGCAGAGTCACCATCCTTTTAAACTCAAGGCTGGCATACCCTATGGCCAATACTTAAGGGCCCGGAGAAATTGTTCCAGTGAAATTGCCTTCCAGAAAGAAGCGAACGACATTAAATCAAGATTCAAAGAACAGGGTTACCCTAATAGAATTCTAAAAAGTGCCTACCAAAAGGTTAGCAATATGGATAGATCCACATGCCTTCGTTCCTCTAGACCTAAACCACCCAAACAGACTATAAGATGCATCGGCACTTTTGATCAGTATTGGGAACCCGTGAGAGAAATTCTCACCAGCCACTGGCCAATTCTGTTACATGATAAGGAACTACAAGATAATATTACTCCCTACCCCAGCCTTACGGCACGAAGACCCAAAAACCTAAGAGATGCCCTTGTCCATAGCCATCTGGAATCTCCCACCACTATGCCATGTTGGTTATCACAGACGAAGGGCACCCACAAATGTGGCTCTTGCAAGGCATGCAAATACATTAATTCCTCCAAATTTATCCTATGCACTAAAACCAACAAGCAATACCCGATTCGGGATTTTATCAATTGCAGCACTACCAGAATCATTTACGTTATCACGTGTAACTGCAAGATACAGTACATAGGTAAAACATACCAACAATTTCGGAGACGCATACTACAACATGTGAACTCAGTTACCAATACCAACATCATCACACCAGTAGCCAGTCATGTCCGCTCCCAACATCAAGAGGACCCCTCTAACCTACAGTTTCAAGCTATTGAACGTCTATCCACTAACGCTAGAAAGGGGGACTTTAATCTAAGATTACTAAAAAGAGAGTCTAAATGGATCCATGAATTTAAAACCCATACACCCTCAGGTCTCAATGAGGAATTCAATTTCACTCCATTTATTCATTAACACTCCCCAGTTCTTTTTCATCTCTGGGACAAAAGATATCTATGTTGTATCCCCTTTCCCCTTGTGAGTTAACTCAACCCACAGTCCACTGATAGCAGTTCTGCTTTCTGACAACCCCCTTTTTTTCTGCAACCAAGTTATTATCTCTCTGTGCGAACAACAAATTATTTTCTACTCTTTAATAATTCAATTTCACTCTCAATTATAACAAACTGTTTAGTACACTCTGAGCAAAATTGTCAATGCTCTCCATATTCTAATGTATCCATATTCTAATGTATCTAAAATTTTGGTATTTAAATTCACTTGGCAATTTACCAATTTCCACTTCTCCTCCATGTATGGATAATGGCAATCTCTAAGTCTCTCTATTTCTAATTTTTAAAAGACATTGGTTGAATTTTACCAAAAATAGCACTCGAAGGGTTAAATCCAAAAACAGCACTCAAAGGGTTAAATCCTTTACCCCTCCCACCTTAATCATTTGGGACTTCTCATTGACCCACTTTCCTGGACCAATGAGATCCAACCCTTCCTCCTATTTAAACTGAACTTGAACAGGAGCTCAGTTCCCCTCTGAAGAGCCAGAGTGGCGAAACGTACGTCAGGGGCTCTCACCTGGCGTTATCCAGCACACTGCATCATCAGTGTCACATTCTATCCCTGTCAAGATTTTCTAACAGGGTTAGACACACGGCAACACTGACTCATCTGCTCTATCTAGAAGCAAGTTCAGCTAAATTTTTCTCTAGCCTGTTTTGGCTTTCTGCTGGGAGGTTGGGACTTTATATCACTGCACTAGCGATCAGGAGAAATCAAGGCTTTTTGCTAAGGGGTGCCCTCGAAGGCACGAGTTGCTAGGGTCACTAGTGACAGGCAGATAGTCTCCTTTACTATACACCATATTATCTGCAGTTTTCTCTCCCCCCTCCCCTTTTGATTATCAGTTTTGTATTCGAGCTTTTCAGGAGCTCAGTCATCCTTTCACGCTTTACCAGTATTAGCGATTTAAATACTGCAAATTTACCGGTCTCTCCCAGAACCTAGGTTTAGCAGTCTGAGAATCTGCCAAAAGTTGTTTGGTCAATTTGGCTAATATACCGACTCGGCTACTTACTACCTAAACGTCTGTATATATGTGCATTATAAACGGCAAGCTTATTTCATTACAGACCGCTTGCACAGCTACTTTACCGCTATAATGTCTCTAAATAGTGTTTTGAAAACGGCAAGCTCATCTATTTAATGATCATACCGCTTGAACAGACGCTCTGCTATATACACTCAGTAGCAGGTATTTAGTTAGCAGCTTACACCGCTGTATACACTTTGGTGGCTTTGTATCATTAACAGTATAACCCATTCGACTTTGTAAGTCACAGTGGCTCACTGTTTTGTTCCACTGTCTCCTGGTGTTGCCACATTTTTTATATATATATATATATTTGTGTTTTGGTGGGTCACTATACCAACCGCTACTTTTATTTTTAGTTATAATTAAAAGCTAAGTTTTATTGTTGGGAATTAACTACCTACTTTTTCCCACTTCAGTTTCCCTCCAGATTGAGGGAAACCCACTCTATCAGGATTATTTCTACCTATTTTTCCTGTCCTTTCTCTCTACGTTCTTTCTATTATTTTGTATTTTTGGTGAATTTATTTCACTAGGGGTTAACCCCCAAGTAGGAGAAATCCACTTATATATCCCCCTCCCCTTTTTGATGTTACTATGTTAATTATTGTTTCTATTGGTTTGGTGACTTTGTGTCCTGTGCTCCACAAGGTCCACGTGGGTGGTAACTTGTGGGGAAAATGTGTATAAAAGAAATGCCTTTGTGCTCATTAAACCAGAGATCTTCTTAACCCTCAATACATAGCCTTGTCTCGTTATTGTAGGGAACTGCTATATTCACACTGGGGATTGCTATACTTTGTATACTCCCCTGGGCTCTAATCACTTAGCTCTTTTAAGAGCTGTTCCTGTTACGCTATACTGGAGGAGAGGTCTCCCCCAGATGGTCCTGGATGTCAGAGGTTGATCCAGGGTGGAAGGAAGAAAGCGAGACTCCAGTTAAGCTACGGCGGTTGTGGAGTCTGCGGTGGTTGTGGTGTCCGGTGCTGTGTTTATGATCCTTGGCATCAGCTAGGAAGCGTCCATCATCAACGGAGGTGCCCAGTCGGGGTGCCGGGTGATCCGTTATATATATATATATATATATATATATATATATATATTTTTTTTTTTTTGTGCTCAGGACAATAAAGCTGTATGTGTATTGATACCTTATCCTACTTGTAGAGGTATTTAAAATTTGGTTCGGGTGTGTCGAAACCGACGTATCGGTAGACCTGTAAATAAAGTGGGCAAAAAGATGTATGCCAAAATAATTTATTCAATCAACCAATGTCTTATTACAACATACAATATCACAATGCTAAATGTTGGAAGGCCTGTCTAATTTCCTTCTCGGGTTGTGGAATGTATCTACAGTAGGCTGTCAATTCCCAGCGTCCTAATGATTTAATAATATGGGTAGGGATGTTCCTGTATGAGGCTGCCGAGGCCGCCCCAATCCTGAAGGAATGTCCGGAGTAGTGTGAGGGGTTGAGGCCTTGTCAGGACCCCGCGGGCGGCTGCAAGGGGAGGCTGCAGTCCGCTCGCGGCACTCACCCTCCAGCCGTCCGCGGTCCCCTTCTCCACGTGGTCTCGGCGAGCGGCATCCCTCCAGCCTCGGATGCCGCCCGCGTCTTCCTCCACGCCCCCCAGCGGCAGCAGGCATGACGCTGCACGCTGGAAGACTGCCCAAGATATGTCATGCCGGGGTCAGTCACCTGACCCGGCATTAAAGGCACAGTGCCTCAATCACAGTGGGAGGTTTAGATATCTCCCACGTGTGATTGTTAATTCTGATTGGAAATTATCCAATCAGAATTAACCTGATGGTTTAAATACTTACCTTTCCTGTTCCTCCCTGCCCTGTTGTGGTCTTTGCTTTATAGTATTGATTCTGAACGTGTGATTTCTGGTTACGTACTCTCTGGCTTGTTATACTGACTTTGTGACTTTCTCCTACCCTTTGACCTCGGCTTGTTTCTCGTTATTCTGTTTTCTGGTTCCCCTTACTCGGCTTGTCTCCTGACTATTCTGTGTGTGCTTAGCCCGGCCACTCTAAGGACCGGTACTGCACACTTTCTGCAAGCTACTGTGAGACCAGATATGATTGGCAATGTGCACTGGAACAGTTCTGCAGAGCACACGCTGAAGGAAGGACTGACAGAGCCGCTTGAAGACAAGTAACTGCTATTCAATCTATAACAGTGAAAAACAAATTTTGGTTTTAAAAGCACGCTATAGAGACACCAGATATGATTGGCAATGTGCACTGGAACAGTTCTGCAGAGCACACACTGTAGGCCTGAGACACCCGCTTGAAGACAAGTAACTGCTATTCAATCTATAACAGTGAAAAACAAATTTTGGTTTTAAAAGCACGCTATAGAGACACCAAATATGATTGGCAACTGTCAAAGCACGCTGGAACAGGTCTACAGAGCACATGCTGAAGTAGGCCTGACACCCAGACGCTTGCAGACAACTAACTGATCTTCTATTACAGTGAAAAAAAAATGATTTCTTTAAAATCTAAAGCTTAAGCTATTGTTAAAAGAGATATGAGTGGTGGCACTGACTGTGCAAATGGGCAAGGCATCCAACCTGACACAGAAGCTGGCAGGCAGGCAACTGCTCTTCTATTACAGTGAAAACAAATTATTTATTTTAAATGTAAAGCTTAACCAATTGTTAAAACAGATATGAGTGGTGGCACTGGGCAAGTAGGCACAGTATCCAATGTGAACCTCACACAGAAGCTGGCAGGCAGGCAACTGCTCTTCTATTACAGTGGAAACAAAATTTTGGTTGTAAAAGCACGCTATAGAGACACAAGATATGAGTGGCAACTGTCAAAGTACGCTGGCAGGGTTGTGCAGGGCACACGCTGAAGGAAGGCCTGACAGAGCCGCTTGAAGGACACTGACTGTCTGCTATTAGCTTACACTGGAAACCTTTTTTCTTTGTAAAAGCACGCTAAAGAGACACCAGATATGATTGGCAACTGTCAAAGCACGCTGGCACAGGTCTGCAGAGCACACGCTGAAGTAGGCCTGACACCCAGATGCTTGCAGACAACTAACTGATCTTCTATTACAGTGAAAAAAAATTATTTCTTTAAAATCTAAAGCTTAAGCTATTGTTAAAACAGATATGAGTGGTGGCACTGGGCAAGTGGGCACAGTATCCAATGTGAACCTCACACAGAAGCTGGCAGGCAGGCAACTGCTCTTCTATTACAGTGGAAACAAAATTTTGGTTGTAAAAGCACGCTATAGAGACACCAGATATGAGTGGCAACTGTCAAAGCACGCTGGCACAGGTCTGCAGAGCACACGCTGAAGAAGGCCTGACACCGAGATGCTTGCAGACAACTAACTGATCTTCTATTACAGTGAAAAAAAATGATTTCTTTAAAATCTAAAGCTTAAGCTATTGTTAAAACAGATATGAGTGGTGGCACTGACTGTGCAAATGGGCAAGGCATCCAACCTGACACAGAAGCTGGCAGGCAGGCAACTGCTCTTCTATTACAGTGAAAAAAAATTATTTATTTTAAATCTAAAGCTTAACCAATTGTTAAAACAGATATGAGTGGTGGCACTGGGCAAGTGGGCACAGTATCCAATGTGAACCTCACACAGAAGCTGGCAGGCAGGCAACTGCTCTTCTATTACAGTGAAAAAAAATTATTTATTTAAAATCTAAAGCTTAACCAATTGTTAAAACAGATATGAGTGGTGGCACTGACTGTGCAAATGGGCAAGGCATCCAACCTCACACAGAAGCTGGCAGGCAGGCAACTGCTCTTCTATTACAGTGAAAAAATTTTTTTATTTTAAATGTAAAGCTTAACCAATTGTTAAAACAGATATGAGTGGTGGCACTGGGCAAGTAGGCACAGTATCCAATGTGAACCTCACACAGAAGCTGGCAGGCAGGCAACTGCTCTTCTATTACAGTGAAAAAAATTTATTTATTTTAAATCTAAAGCTTAACCAATTGTTAAAACAGATATGAGTGGTGGCACTGGGCAAGTGGGCACAGTATCCAATGTGAACCTCACACAGAAGCTGGCAGGCAGGCAACTGCTCTTCTATTACAGTGAAAAAAAAATATTTATTTTAAATGTAAAGCTTAACCTATTGTTAAAACAGATATGAGTGGTGGCACTGGGCAAGTAGGCACAGTATCCAATGTGAACCTCACACAGAAGCTGGCAGGCAGGCACCTGCAATTACATTACACAGGAAAAAAAAAAAAAAAAAAGCAGCCTGATGCTCTAGCCCTAAAAAGGGCTTTTTGGGGTGCTGTCCTTACAGCAGAGATCAGATGAGTCCTTCAGGATTGTAGTGGACACTGAATACCCTAGCCTAGCTATCAATTTCCCTATCTAATCAGCAGCAGCTAAACTTTCCCTCCTCTCACTAAGCATGCATCTTCCGAATGAATCGAAAATGGATGCTGGGAGGGAGGTTGGAGGGTGTGGAAGGGAGGGAGTGCTGCTGATTGGCTGGAATGTGTCTGCTGACCGAGAGGCACAGGGTCAAAGTTTGCCCAATGATGACAAATAGGGGGCGGATCGAACTGCGCATGTGTCCGCCCGCCGTGGCGAACGCGAACACGCTAATTTCGCAGGGAACTGTTCGCCAGCGGACAGTTCGGTACATCACTACTGGCTACTGGTGTGATGATGTTGGTATTGGTAACTGAGTTCACATGTTGTAGTATGCGTCTCCGAAATTGTTGGTATGTTTTACCTATGTACTGTGTCTTGCAGTTACACGTGATAACGTAAATGATTCTGGTAATGCTGCAATTTATAAAATCCCGAATCGGGTATTGCTTGTTGGTTTTAGTGCATAGGATAAATTTGGAGGAATTAATGTATTTGCACGCCTTGGAAGAGCCACATTTGTGGGTGCCTTTCGTCTGTGATAACCAACATGGCATAGTGGTGGGAGATTCCAGATGGCTATGGACAAGGGCGTCTCTTAGGTTTTTGGGTCTTCGTGCCGTAAGGCTGGGGTAGGGAGTAATATTATCTTGTAGTTCCTTATCATGTACCAGAATTGGCCAGTGGCTGGTGAGAATTTCTCTCACGGGTTCCCAATACTGATCAAAAGTGCCGATGCATCTTATAGTCTGTTTGGGTGGTTTAGGGTGGTTAAGTTAGTAGATCCAGTAGAAATTGTTGATGTTGTGCAGAGAATTTGTTGGACTTCTCTAAAAAGTAAGATGTGGCTTTGATGCCTATATTGTTGGGAATGTTGTTATATAGTGATACCACATCTAGACTGGCGAGAAGTGTGTAGGGCGGGTAGAAAGGCCACGGCTACCAACAGCCTGCTGCACTGGCAGAGTCACCATCCTTTTAAACTCAAGGCTGGCATACCCTATGGCCAATACTTAAGGGCCCGGAGAAATTGTTCCAGTGAAATTGCCTTCCAGAAAGAAGCGAACGACATTAAATCAAGATTCAAAGAACAGGGTTACCCTAATAGAATTCTAAAAAGTGCCTACCAAAAGGTTAGCAATATGGATAGATCCACATGCCTTCGTTCCTCTAGACCTAAACCACCCAAACAGACTATAAGATGCATCGGCACTTTTGATCAGTATTGGGAACCCGTGAGAGAAATTCTCACCAGCCACTGGCCAATTCTGTTACATGATAAGGAACTACAAGATAATATTACTCCCTACCCCAGCCTTACGGCACGAAGACCCAAAAACCTAAGAGATGCCCTTGTCCATAGCCATCTGGAATCTCCCACCACTATGCCATGTTGGTTATCACAGACGAAGGGCACCCACAAATGTGGCTCTTGCAAGGCATGCAAATACATTAATTCCTCCAAATTTATCCTATGCACTAAAACCAACAAGCAATACCCGATTCGGGATTTTATCAATTGCAGCACTACCAGAATCATTTACGTTATCACGTGTAACTGCAAGATACAGTACATAGGTAAAACATACCAACAATTTCGGAGACGCATACTACAACATGTGAACTCAGTTACCAATACCAACATCATCACACCAGTAGCCAGTCATGTCCGCTCCCAACATCAAGAGGACCCCTCTAACCTACAGTTTCAAGCTATTGAACGTCTATCCACTAACGCTAGAAAGGGGGACTTTAATCTAAGATTACTAAAAAGAGAGTCTAAATGGATCCATGAATTTAAAACCCATACACCCTCAGGTCTCAATGAGGAATTCAATTTCACTCCATTTATTCATTAACACTCCCCAGTTCTTTTTCATCTCTGGGACAAAAGATATCTATGTTGTATCCCCTTTCCCCTTGTGAGTTAACTCAACCCACAGTCCACTGATAGCAGTTCTGCTTTCTGACAACCCCCTTTTTTTCTGCAACCAAGTTATTATCTCTCTGTGCGAACAACAAATTATTTTCTACTCTTTAATAATTCAATTTCACTCTCAATTATAACAAACTGTTTAGTACACTCTGAGCAAAATTGTCAATGCTCTCCATATTCTAATGTATCTATATTCTAATGTATCTAAAATTTTGGTATTTAAATTCACTTGGCAATTTACCAATTTCCACTTCTCCTCCATGTATGGATAATGGCAATCTCTAAGTCTCTCTATTTCTAATTTTTTTTTTTTTTTTTTTTTTTTTCTTTATTTTGGTTGTGCAATAAAAATTAACATACAGTCCCGCAGAGCCACGACAGCAGCTGCAGGTGTGTCACAGTATACATTATCACGACATTTAGTTGCACAGTTTTTGTGTAGTGAGTAATCAGTTAATACTATTCTTGTCCCATTATGGGTATGTTTGTGGTCCGTCTTTGTGTCAAGTAGATTTAGTCAACTCGGCATTTCCGGTGGAGAGATGCTAGTGTGGGAAGACTTGGGGGGAAACACATCAGTGAATGTATTGCAAGGTATATCCCTTGTATGTGTCCATCCTGTGGTTTATGGGATATCTGTCCTGGGTCCCTGATGGGCCTCGGGTAGTGTGGTCTGATTGTGCCCTTACAGCTCACGGACGGAGAGTTTGGCTGGTGGGTAGGTTGTCTGTGTGCGTCTTTGTTGAGTCTCTGTTCGGGCAACGGTCTAACGGGTGGTTATACCAGGCCGACATCCCCTTCTATCTGGTTAGGCAGGAAAGTCTGTTAGTTAAGGAGCGTGTGAGCATATGTCGCCTATGAGGTGCCTCGGTCTGAGATCTCTTTGCGAGTTGTGTGCGCGCTGCAGTGTGGCCAGAGCCCTCACTGTCGTCCACCCAATTATGTCGTAGTGCCCTACGTCTCTTAGTTGCGTGTCTATATGGGGGGGGGGGGTTGACTGATAGGTGTTCACTGTCTATGTGTCCCCTTGTGGCCGCCTAATTTTTAAAAGACATTGGTTGAATTTTACCAAAAATAGCACTCGAAGGGTTAAATCCAAAAACAGCACTCAAAGGGTTAAATCCTTTACCCCTCCCACCTTAATCATTTGGGACTTCTCATTGACCCACTTTCCTGGACCAATGAGATCCAACCCTTCCTCCTATTTAAACTGAACTTGAACAGGAGCTCAGTTCCCCTCTGAAGAGCCAGAGTGGCGAAACGTACGTCAGGGGCTCTCACCTGGCGTTATCCAGCACACTGCATCATCAGTGTCACATTCTATCCCTGTCAAGATTTTCTAACAGGGTTAGACACACGGCAACACTGACTCATCTGCTCTATCTAGAAGCAAGTTCAGCTAAATTTTTCTCTAGCCTGTTTTGGCTTTCTGCTGGGAGGTTGGGACTTTATATACTGCACTAGCGATCAGGAGAAATCAAGGCTTTTTGCTAAGGGGTGCCCTCGAAGGCACGAGTTGCTAGGGTCACTAGTGACAGGCAGATAGTCTCCTTTACTATACACCATATTATCTGCAGTTTTCTCTCCCCCCTCCCCTTTTGATTATCAGTTTTGTATTCGAGCTTTTCAGGAGCTCAGTCATCCTTTCACGCTTTACCAGTATTAGCGATTTAAATACTGCAAATTTACCGGTCTCTCCCAGAACCTAGGTTTAGCAGTCTGAGAATCTGCCAAAAGTTGTTTGGTCAATTTGGCTAATATACCGACTCGGCTACTTACTACCTAAACGTCTGTATATATGTGCATTATAAACGGCAAGCTTATTTCATTACAGACCGCTTGCACAGCTACTTTACCGCTATAATGTCTCTAAATAGTGTTTTGAAAACGGCAAGCTCATCTATTTAATGATCATACCGCTTGAACAGACGCTCTGCTATATACACTCAGTAGCAGGTATTTAGTTAGCAGCTTACACCGCTGTATACACTTTGGTGGCTTTGTATCATTAACAGTATAACCCATTCGACTTTGTAAGTCACAGTGGCTCACTGTTTTGTTCCACTGTCTCCTGGTGTTGCCACATTTTTTATATATATATATATATTTGTGTTTTGGTGGGTCACTATACCAACCGCTACTTTTATTTTTAGTTATAATTAAAAGCTAAGTTTTATTGTTGGGAATTAACTACCTACTTTTTCCCACTTCAGTTTCCCTCCAGATTGAGGGAAACCCACTCTATCAGGATTATTTCTACCTATTTTTCCTGTCCTTTCTCTCTACGTTCTTTCTATTATTTTGTATTTTTGGTGAATTTATTTCACTAGGGGTTAACCCCCAAGTAGGAGAAATCCACTTATATATCCCCCTCCCCTTTTTGATGTTACTATGTTAATTATTGTTTCTATTGGTTTGGTGACTTTGTGTCCTGTGCTCCACAAGGTCCACGTGGGTGGTAACTTGTGGGGAAAATGTGTATAAAAGAAATGCCTTTGTGCTCATTAAACCAGAGATCTTCTTAACCCTCAATACATAGCCTTGTCTCGTTATTGTAGGGAACTGCTATATTCACACTGGGGATTGCTATACTTTGTATACTCCCCTGGGCTCTAATCACTTAGCTCTTTTAAGAGCTGTTCCTGTTACGCTATACTGGAGGAGAGGTCTCCCCCAGATGGTCCTGGATGTCAGAGGTTGATCCAGGGTGGAAGGAAGAAAGCGAGACTCCAGTTAAGCTACGGCGGTTGTGGAGTCTGCGGTGGTTGTGGTGTCCGGTGCTGTGTTTATGATCCTTGGCATCAGCTAGGAAGCGTCCATCATCAACGGAGGTGCCCAGTCGGGGTGCCGGGTGATCCGTTATATATATATATATATATATATATATATATATATATATATATATATATATATATATTTTTTTTTTGTGCTCAGGACAATAAAGCTGTATGTGTATTGATACCTTATCCTACTTGTAGAGGTATTTAAAATTTGGTTCGGGTGTGTCGAAACCGACGTATCGGTAGACCTGTAAATAAAGTGGGCAAAAAGATGTATGCCAAAATAATTTATTCAATCAACCAATGTCTTATTACAACATACAATATCACAATGCTAAATGTTGGAAGGCCTGTCTAATTTCCTTCTCGGGTTGTGGAATGTATCTACAGTAGGCTGTCAATTCCCAGCGTCCTAATGATTTAATAATATGGGTAGGGATGTTCCTGTATGAGGCTGCCGAGGCCGCCCCAATCCTGAAGGAATGTCCGGAGTAGTGTGAGGGGTTGAGGCCTTGTCAGGACCCCGCGGGCGGCTGCAAGGGGAGGCTGCAGTCCGCTCGCGGCACTCACCCTCCAGCCGTCCGCGGTCCCCTTCTCCACGTGGTCTCGGCGAGCGGCATCCCTCCAGCCTCGGATGCCGCCCGCGTCTTCCTCCACGCCCCCCAGCGGCAGCAGGCATGACGCTGCACGCTGGAAGACTGCCCAAGATATGTCATGCCGGGGTCAGTCACCTGACCCGGCATTAAAGGCACAGTGCCTCAATCACAGTGGGAGGTTTAGATATCTCCCACGTGTGATTGTTAATTCTGATTGGAAATTATCCAATCAGAATTAACCTGATGGTTTAAATACTTACCTTTCCTGTTCCTCCCTGCCCTGTTGTGGTCTTTGCTTTATAGTATTGATTCTGAACGTGTGATTTCTGGTTACGTACTCTCTGGCTTGTTATACTGACTTTGTGACTTTCTCCTACCCTTTGACCTCGGCTTGTTTCTCGTTATTCTGTTTTCTGGTTCCCCTTACTCGGCTTGTCTCCTGACTATTCTGTGTGTGCTTAGCCCGGCCACTCTAAGGACCGGTACTGCACACTTTCTGTGTGTGTGTCTGTGTGTGTGTTAGCGTGTTGGGTTCCCCGAATCGTGACATTACAACAGGGCCATAATGGAACCTGCTGACATACCCCAGCTTTTAGTTAATCAGGAGGCTAGAATGGATGGCTTGGACCACCGTATGGTTCAGTTTGCTCAAGCCTTACAGACCATACTGGCTCGTACTGCACACTTGCAGCCTGCCATCCAGGAGGTCGCTGCTGCTGTGCCCGAACCCATTGCCACTCCAGTACCCATTTCTGCTCATGTAGTCCATATGACACCGCCACAGCGCTATAGTGGTGACCCAGCTTTGTGTCGTGGTTTCCTCAATCAAATTGACATCCATTTGGTAATGAATCCACGTTCCTATCCCACTGACAGAACTAAAATTGCCTTTTTGATAAACCACTTGTCTGGGAGAGCTTTAGTATGGGCCAACCCCATGTGGGAGAATACGTCTCCTATGTCCTTCGCAGATTTTCTGACAGCTTTCAAACGCACGTTTGATCAACCCGGTAGGGTTGCTTCTGCTGGCAAAGCTCTGCTTAGGGTCCGACAGGTTAACAGATCTGTAGTGGATTACACTATCGAATTCCGCACTAAAGCAGCTGAGGTGGTATGGAATAATGATGCCCTCGTTACAGCCTTTCAGGAGGGTTTGGCCGCTTACATCCTGGACGAAATAGCGTCCAGGGAATTGCCTGTCCTTCTGGACGATCTTATAGATTATATCATCCGTATTGATAATCGTATTAGAGAGAGACGTAGTCAGAGGCGTATGTATACACAGATGTTACCTGCTTTACCCAGTACTGCGTTACTGGCATTACCCCCTTCTAGCCAACCTCCCCCTGAAACCTTGCAATTGGGTGTTACTGGGTTAACTGAGGTAGAAAAATCATACCGAAGAAGGGAAGGGTTATGCCTTTACTGTGGGAAAAGGGGACATCTTCTAAGAACCTGCCCTGAATTGCGGGGAAAACTGCAGCACCCAAGGCCTATAGAGGGGTCGGCCTCGGGTGTTATGTCGTTTACCCCTCACGTCCCCATTACTAGACCGTTTATTACGGTCACCCTTTTTGTTGGAAATTCTGCCGTGATTACCAAAGCCTTGATAGATTCAGGGGCTGCTGACAATCTTATGGATGAGAGTTTGGCTAAAACCACATCATTGACTCTGATCCAAAAGGTTACTCCCTTGGCCGTGGAGGCCATAGACGGTAGACCATTGGAGAAACCTCTGGTGACCCATGAGACCCAAGAACTGGTTATGTCTGTGGGTGCCTTGCACAAGGAAAGATTGTCCTTTCAAATAATCAACTCCCCTACCGCCTCTATCGTTTTGGGCTTCCCCTGGTTGGTTAAACACAATCCGATGATTGATTGGGGTTGTTTGGAGATTCTCTCCTGGGGGAAATCTTGTCAAAGGGAATGTATGACTCGTGTTTGTCCTGTTGGCTTGCTTAATGTACCCACAGCCAAACCACTTTCTGTTTATGTTCCTCCTGTGTATGCAGACCTAGCTAAGGTGTTTGAAAAAAGGGAGGCAGATAAACTACCCCCGCACCGTGAATATGATTGTGCCATAAACCTCTTACCTGGTACTATGCCGCCTAGGGGTAAGGTATACCCTCTTTCTGAAAAAGAGAACCAGGTAATGGAGGAGTACATACAGGAAGCCTTAAGTAAAGGCTTTATCAGAAGGTCCTCCTCTCCTGCTGGGGCTGGTTTCTTTTTCGTTGCCAAAAAGGAGGGTGACCTACGGCCTTGTATAGACTACAGGGGCCTGAACAATATAACGATTAAAAACGCCTACCCTATTCCCCTCATCACGGAGTTGTTTGACCGGGTCAAAGGTTCTAAATACTTCACTAAATTAGACCTCAGGGGGGCTTATAACCTTGTTCGTATAAAGGAGAATGATGAGTGGAAAACAGCATTCAATACACGTAGCGGACATTATGAGTATCTAGTCATGCCTTTTGGACTGTGTAATGCTCCCGCTGTGTTTCAGGACCTCATAAACGATGTCCTCAGGGATCTATTGCATGTCTGTGCCGTGGTGTACCTTGACGACATCCTTGTATATTCCCCTGATTTACAGACACATCATAATCATGTTAGGATGGTGCTTAAAAGGTTATTACAGAACGGACTTTATTGTAAATTAGAAAAATGTTTGTTCGATCAGACCTCGGTGCAATTTCTAGGATATATTATTTCCGAACAGGGTTTCAGTATGGATCCTGCTAAATTAGAAGCCATACTATCCTGGCCGCTTCCCCAAGGTCTTAAGGCTATCCAGCGTTTTATAGGATTTGCCAACTATTACAGGAAATTTATAAGAAACTTTTCACCACTTATCTCCCCTATAACGAAGCTGACTAAGAAAGGTCTACACCCTAGGGTTTGGACTCCTGAAGCCCTTAAAGCCTTCGACACTCTCAAGAAGGCATTTGCCTCTGCTCCAGTACTACGCCACCCTGATCCTTCTCTTCCCTTTGTTATGGAAGTGGACGCTTCTGAATCAGGTGTGGGAGCAGTACTGTCACAGAGGTCATCGTATGACGAACCCCTCCATCCCTGTTGCTACTTTTCAAAAAGGTTATCTGATCCGGAAAAGAATTACGATGTTGGGAACAGGGAACTATTAGCTATTGTGTTAGCTTTTAAGGAATGGAGGTACTTATTGGAGGGTTCTAAACACAAAATCATGGTTATAACAGATCATAAGAACCTCTCCTATATAGCTGATGCTAGAAGGTTGTCCGCCCGGCAGGCTAGATGGTCTCTATTTCTTTCACGCTTCCAATACGTTATTACCTATAGACCTGGTTGCCGTAATGCCAAAGCTGACGCTATCTCTCGTCAGTATGAACCTCTAGAATCTGTTAACCCGACCCCTGAACCTATTGTACCTGCGTCTCAGATAATAGCTGCTACCCGTTTGGTTGTTTCGTCTCTTGTTCTTGATAATATTAAGACATACCAAACTCAAGCACCCCCTGAGACGCCTGTTGGCAGACTATACGTTAAAGTGAATGAGAGAAAGAAGTTGTTAACTTTATTTCACACCGCCAAAACTGCTGGTCATCCGGGGGTTACCAAGACTTATAAGGGCCTCCTTCAACAGTTCTGGTGACCTTCACTCAAGCGAGACACAGTGGATTTTGTGCAGGCTTGTCGGGTCTGTACGCAGTGTAAGTCCCCTAATGTGAGACCCCAGGGTCTCCTGATGCCTCTATCGGTACCCAAGAAACCATGGACCCACTTATCCATGGATTTTATTGTAGACCTTCCTCCTTCCGATGGTCAGACAGTGATATTAACCGTGACGGATAGGTTCTCTAAAATGGCGCACTTTATTCCGCTTAGGAAACTGCCTTCTGCGATTCAACTTGCTCAGGTGTTTGCCAAGGAAGTGTTCCGCTTGCATGGGGTACCTCAAGATATAGTATCTGACAGGGGTCCTCAATTTGTCTCTCGGTTTTGGAGGGGTTTTTGTGCTGAGATGGGGGTCTCCTTGTCGTTTACTTCCTCCTATCACCCGCAATCTAATGGTGCGGCCGAACGTGCTAATAGTTTGCTGATCGCCATAGGGGTGCGGCCCCTTCCTATGTTCCGGGTGATAGGGTATGGTTGTCCTCCAGGAACCTCCGCCTCAAGGTTCCCTCGATGAAGTTCGCTCCCAGGTTCCTTGGTCCCTACAAGGTGTTACGTAGGGTTAACCCCGTTTCCTACTCCCTGGACTTGCCTTCTTCCATGCGCATTCCGAACACGTTTCACGTTTCGCTTTTGAAGCCCTTGCTTTGCAACCGGTTCTCTCGTCCCCTCGGGCGGCCTGTTTCCCCTCGCGCTGTCCCCAGTGATGTGTACGAAGTGGCTGCCCTTCTCGACTCTCGTGTTTCTAGGGGTCGGCTGCAATATCTGGTGGATTGGAAGGGGTACGGCCCTGAGGACCGATCTTGGGTTTCGTGCTCTGATCTGCACGCTCCCTCTTTGGTCCGCTCCTTTCATGCCCGGTTTCCTTTGAAGCCTTCTGCTTCCCGCCCTCTGGGCGGTCTTCGAGGGGGGGGTAATGTCAGGACCCCGCGGGCGGCTGCAAGGGGAGGCTGCAGTCCGCTCGCGGCACTCACCCTCCAGCCGTCCGCGGTCCCCTTCTCCACGTGGTCTCGGCGAGCGGCATCCCTCCAGCCTCGGATGCCGCCCGCGTCTTCCTCCACGCCCCCCAGCGGCAGCATGCATGACGCTGCACGCTGGAAGACTGCCCAAGATATGTCATGCCGGGGTCAGTCACCTGACCCGGCATTAAAGGCACAGTGCCTCAATCACAGTGGGAGGTTTAGATATCTCCCACGTGTGATTGTTAATTCTGATTGGAAATTATCCAATCAGAATTAACCTGATGGTTTAAATACTTACCTTTCCTGTTCCTCCCTGCCCTGTTGTGGTCTTTGCTTTATAGTATTGATTCTGAACGTGTGATTTCTGGTTACGTACTCTCTGGCTTGTTATACTGACTTTGTGACTTTCTCCTACCCTTTGACCTCGGCTTGTTTCTCGTTATTCTGTTTTCTGGTTCCCCTTACTCGGCTTGTCTCCTGACTATTCTGTGTGTGCTTAGCCCGGCCACTCTAAGGACCGGTACTGCACACTTTCTGTGTGTGTGTCTGTGTGTGTGTTAGCGTGTTGGGTTCCCCGAATCGTGACAGGCCTAGTCTCATCAACATAATTCTAACATAATGCATAAATTTGCTTGTAGTGAGGATGGTGCCTTGTAAGGTAAGTAAAGGGTGATTTTCTGGTGCTTGTAAGTTATGTAGATATACATCTAGGGTCTTCACTGGACACCATTTATTAAATGTGGGGTAATAGGGATTTGTGATGGTTTGACCCGCTTGACTTGTCTTAGTATGTAGTAGCTAGAGTAAATAGTGGTCTTCATGTTTGATGATATGAGCAATTTTGATGCCTGACCTTAATTCTGTGGTATTTATGGTAGTGAATTCCCTGTGCCTTAGGAATCCGTAAAAGGCTAAATATATCGCTGCTTTTAAAGTTTGATTGGTCTTGGGTTCAAATGGTGGGTTATCCAAAAGGTCTGACAGTGACCTGAACAAGCTCCCGTTAATAGGTAATCTTTGTGGTGTTTGTATTGTGCTGCACCTCTGGATTCCTTTTTAATAAGGTCTTAATTTGATAAGATGATATGAAGGTTTGTTTGTTTGGGAATAGTGTCAGCATGTGGTGTTGTAACCCTGTGAGGTAAAGTTTGATTGTGTTGTAGGATAGATGTAAAGTGAGGTGGCAAAAGTGAAAGCCACCAAAGATTCCATTGTGAACATATCTACCACCTGGAAGTCCCTAGTAAATTTCATAAAAATATTGAAAGCTCTTTTGTATGCCCGTCTGGTGTATTCAGATAAAGCGCATTGCGACAGCAACCTGCTGTGACGCTAGGAGTTCGCCTAATCCAAGATGAGCTCTTGAACCGGAGGGGCCCGGAGTTGCTATTGTTGAGGCATTGGGGTGTAGATGGAGGAATGACTGGAAACGGAAGTGGGACAAATGGTCACCTGCCGTGTTGTGAACACCAGGGACGTGTGTACAACAAATAAAGAACTGATGTATCGCAACGAGCCAAGTTAAACATCTAACGAAACTCATGATAACTAGAGTAGGGGGGACGGCCTTTGTTAATGATATGACAAGTTGCTTGATTGTCAGAAAAACAATGTACCATGTGTCCTGACTAGTGATGTACCGAACGGTTCGCCACCGAACGGTTCGCCGGCGAACATGGCGTGTTCGCGTTCGCCATGGCGGGCGAACATATGCGCGGTTCGATCATTGAGTAAACTTTGACCCTGTGCCTCACAGTCAGCAGACACATTCCAGCCAATCAGCAGCACACCCTCCCTAGCAGACTCTCCCACCTACTGGACAGCATCCATTTTAGATTCATTCTGAAGCTGCATTCTTAGTGAGAGGAGGGAAAGTGTAGCTGCTGTTGATTTGATAGGGAAATGGATAGCTAGGCTAGTGTATTCAGTGTCCACTTCAGTCCTAAAGGACTCATCTGATCTCTGCTGTAAGGACAGCACCCCAAAAAGCCCTTTTTAGGGCTAGAACATCAGTCTGCTTTTATTTCCTGTGTAATCTAATTGCAGTTGCCTGCCTGACAGCTTCTGTGTCAGACAGACAGTGTATACTGTACCCACTTGCCCAGTGCCACCACTCATATCTGGTGTCACAATAGCTTGCATTTAAAAACAAAAAATTTTTTTTCACTGTAATAGATTGAATAGCAGTTAATTGTCTTCAAGCGTGTGTGTCAGGCCAACAGCGTGTACTCTGCCAACCTCTGCCAGTGCACAGTGCCACTCATATCTGGTGTCACAATAGCATGCATTTAAAAACAAAAAAAGTTTTTGACTGTAATATAATAGCAGTCAATGTCCTTCATAAGTGTGTGTCAGGCCTACAGCTTGTACTCTGCCAACCTCTGCCAGTGCACAGTGCCACTCTTATCTGGTGTCGCAATAGATTGCATTTAAAAAACCAAAATCTTTTTTCACTGTTATCGATTGAATAGCAGTTAGTTGTCTGCAAGCGGGTGTCAGGCCTACAGCGTGTACTCTGCCAACCTCTGCCAGTGCACAGTGCCACTCATATCTGGTGTCAGAATAGCATACATTTAAAAACAAAAACGTTTTTGACTGTAATATAATAGCAGTCAGTGTCCTTCATAAGTGTGTGTCAGGCCTACAGCGTGTACTCTGCCAACCTCTGCCAGTGCAAAGTGCCACTCATATCTGGTGTCACAATAGCGTGCATTTAAAAACAAAAAAAGTTGTTGACTGTAATCTAATAGCAGTCAGTGTCCTTCAAGCGGGTGTCAAGCCTACAGCGTGTACTCTGCCAACCTCTGCCAGTGCACAGTGCCACTCATATCTGGTGTCACAATAGCTTGCTTTTAAAAACAAAAAACTTTTTGACTGTAATCTAATAGCAGTCAGTGTCCTTCATAAGTGTATGTCAGGCCTACAGCGTGTACTCTGCCAACCTCTGCCAGTGCACAGTGCCACTCATATCTGGTGTCACAATAGCTTGCATTTAAAAACAAAAAAAATGTTTTCACTGTAATAGATTGAATAGCAGTTAGTTGTCTTCAAGCGTTTGTGTCAGGCCTACAGCGTCTACTCTGCCAACCTCTGCCAGTGCACAGTGCCACTCATATCTGGTCTCACAATAGTGTGCATTTAAAAACAAAAAAAGTTGTTGACTGTAATATAATAGCAGTCAGTGTCCTTCATAAGTGTATGTCAGGCCTACAGCGTGTACTCTGCCAACCTCTGCCAGTGAACAGTGCCACTCATATCTGGTGTCACAATAGCTTGCATTTTAAAACAAAAAAAGTTTTTGACTGTAATCTAATAGCAGTCAGTGTCCTACAAGCGGGTGTCAGGCCAACAGCGTGTACTCTGCCAACCTCTGCCAATGCACATTGCCACTCATATCTGGTGTCACAATAGCATGCATTTAAACCCCAAAAACTTTTTTCACTGTTATAGATTGAATAGCATTTAGTTGTCTTCAAGCGGGTGTGTCAGGCCTACAGTGTCTACTCTGCCAACCTCTGCCAGTGCACAGTGCCACTATTAGCTGGTGTCGCAATAGATTGCATTTAAAAACCCAAAAACTTTTTTCACTGTTATAGATTGAATAGCAGTTAGTTGTCTGCAAGCGTCTGTGTGTCAGGCCAACAGCGTGTACTCTGCCAACCTCTGCCAGTGCACAGTGCCACTCATATCTGGTGTCACAATAGCTTGCATTTAAAAACAAAAAAAGTTTTTTCACTGTTATAGATTGAATAGCAGTTAGTTGTCTTCAAGCGTTTGTGTCAGGCCTACAGCGTCTACTCTGCCAACCTCTGCCAGTGCACAGTGCCACTCATATCTGGTCTCACAATAGTGTGCATTTAAAAACAAAAAAATTTGTTGACTGTAATATAATAGCAGTCAGTGTCCTTCATAAGTGTATGTCAGGCCTACAGCGTGTACTCTGCCAACCTCTGCCAGTGCACAGTGCCACTCATATCTGGTGTCACAATAGCTTGAATTTTAAAACAAAAAAAGTTTTTGACTGTAATCTAATAGCAGTCAGTGTCCTACAAGCGGGTGTCAGGCCAACAGCGTGTACTCTGCCAACCTCTGCCAATGCACATTGCCACTCATATCTGGTGTCACAATAGCATGCATTTAAAACCCAAAAACTTTTTTTCACTGTTATAGATTGAATAGCATTTAGTTGTCTTCAAGCGGGTGTGTCAGGCCTACAGTGTCTACTCTGCCAACCTCTGCCAGTGCACAGTGCCACTATTATCTGGTGTCGCAATAGATTGCATTTAAAAACCCAAAAACTTTTTTCACTGTTATAGATTGAATAGCAGTTAGTTGTCTGCAAGCGTCTGTGTGTCAGGCCAACAGCGTGTACTCTGCCAACCTCTGCCAGTGCACAGTGCCACTCATATCTGGTGTCACAATAGCTTGCATTTAAAAACAAAAAAAGTTTTTTCACTTTTATAGATTGAATAGCAGTTAGTTGTCTTCAAGCGTTTGTGTCAGGCCTACAGCGTCTACTCTGCCAACCTCTGCCAGTGCACAGTGCCACTCATATCTGGTGTCACAATATTGTGCATTTAAAAACAAAAAAAGTTGTTGACTGTAATATAATAGCAGTCAGTGTCCTTCATAAGTGTGTGTCAGGCCTACAGCGTGTACTCTGCCAACCTCTGCCAGCGCACAGTGCCACTCATATCTGGTGTCACAATAGCTTGCATTTAAAAACAAAAAAAACTTTTTAACTGTAATCTAATAGCAGTCAGTGTCCTTCAAGCGGGTGTCAGGCCAACAGCGTGTACTCTGCCAACCTTCCTAGGGGGTCTCTGGCAAGGAAAGATGGTGACTCACTCAAAATTAGATCTTGGCCCCAAGCAAGTACACTCCCACCCTTCAGGATCACAGGAGATATACCCTGTGGATTATCACACCTCTCCCAGGGGTGGAGCCAAGGCGTACCTATAGTGATTCTAGGTGACCACCTCCTTTATCCCAGAAACAACAAGCCAAATGTAAACTTTTGGTTTTATCTCCTCTACTGTACTTGCCACAGAAATAATAATTGCCTCTATGGATTTGTTATTGTTTTCCCATTCCATAGACATGTTGCACGCCCCGCCCACGATCCAATAGGAAAGCCATCACAACTCCTGCCACACGGTTTAAGTTGTGCAACTCATGTTTAGGCTTGATTAAGAGATTGGGCTTGTCCCATTCCAAATATAATAAAAATGAGGCTTAATGATTAACCTGTGGGTAAGTATTAATGTTTCACTTGGATAAGATATTGGAACACAAGGATCTTCAAGAAACTAATCCTGTTACCATATCAAAATGATTGAACTATCCTTTACAAGGTACATGCCAAATGGATGAAGAGACATTCAGACTTTGCCCAAGTGTAGAACCTCACACCTTGCAGAGTCTTAATTACTTCCCGTCCATTTAGTAAAATCCTTTTCACATTCCGATGCCATTCATACTACCCCTTCTATCATCGGACCTCTGTGGGGGTTCCATCTTCAAAAGATGTAACCCCTGTTGACCTCAGTAATAGCATCTCTGTATTTGTGCCATTTACTACACAAATTACATTAAAGGATAATATTTCATAGTGTAATAATAAATTATGCACCCTTGCCGTGACAGGTATCACTTTATTATAGTTGTCTAACCTTTTCCTATGCCAGTTTTAGATCTCCTTCTTGGGAGATTTTTTTCTTTTTTCAGTTTATTAGTGTAGCGGAGAGCCGATCTTTCACAGCTATTCTCCACTAGAGATCCCAGTGAGGCTCAGGAACAAGGTGATGATAAGTCCACAGGCAAGGTTTCTAGCAGGTAGAGTAATACAGCAATATCCCCATCGCAATTCCAATAACTGGATGACACACAGTTTCAGGAGTAGTACTGACAAGCTTTATTCCATAGTTCCTTATAAAGCCCTCTCCCATGCAAGGGAGGAGGTTCTATCACTTAAGACATTATCCAATCTGTGAACAGTAACCTCCCACACATCTCCTCCCCTCCTCAAGCATCATAATCCCCTTATCATGTACATAGTTTTACCCAAGTTTTGGATGTACCCTAAATACTTGGGGTACATCCACAAATCCAATATCTCCAGATAGCCCTAGTCTGGAGGAACAACATATTTTAAAATCAGCCCATTCGGATAAAGCGTTCGGGAGTTATGGGACTTTAAAGTATTGACCGACCGCAGGGGTAAAGTATCCGAAAACAGTTCCATGCATTTTGGCCCTGCGGTCGGTCACAAACAAGGGAATGAAAACAGATGAATTGCCTGTGTTATAGAGCCTGGAGAGGGTTTGAATGAATTCCCTTGTTTGTGGGGTTCTTTCTACCGAACGGCGAGTCATTCGGTAGTTTCTATACGAATTTCTGGAAGTATGGAGGTCTCAGCGGTGTTTGCCTAGTCAAGTGTCTGATTTTAGTTCCAGACACTCGACGGCAAAACACCGCTGTTCGGCAGTTTAAGATGGCCGCCGCCACGTGTTCGTATCCCGAATGGCGGCCACCCAGAGGACAAAGACCACACTGCACGAATATGTAATTACCCGTTTGCAACATTGTTGCAAACGGTAATTGAAGGCACACTTTACACAGGGTGGTCTGGCTGTTCGGTAGTTTCATTCCCTTGTTTCATTCGAATGATTCTACCGAACAACCAGAGGAATACAGTACTTTACACACATTCAACTGCCAATATAACCGGATACAATGATTTCTATGCATGTTCACACACATTAAACTAGCATACATGTTGTAGGACAGCCCGGTACCAATCCGCTACAATTAGCATACCTGGGTACAAGCCCTCGGTGGGGCTGGCACCACCACCTGACCACATTTCCTCGTTTCTTCCACTCATACAGCTTTTTCCATCTTTGAAGGGGTTTGGCGAAACAAGGAAATAGTCCTCTACTAGTAACAGGGATTAAACTGATAAGAATAGTGTGACAAGAGCAATCTCGCCACATTGCATTGGAGAAGCCTGGCTGCCCGCCTGCTGCCTTTGGACTATGGCCCTGGGAGATTGGGCCCTTTAAAAACAGTATTCGGCCATACCAGAGTGTATGTCACTCATTCTGGCCCTTTAAATACAGTGGGGTCATTTGGTACTTGCCCTGTGTGAGCTGTGGTAACCCAGATAGCTATGCCATGGAGCCTATTCGTGTGATTAAAGACTTTGGCTCTATGGCGATTAAACTGTATTCGGTTGGTCTGAGTGCCATTCACCTAATAATGTGCACTCAGACCTGAGCTATCTGGGGATATGTGAAATGTCTGTGTGTTATGTGTAAAATGTGACTTTATGTATTTTAAAGAGTTTTATGTTGTTTTGCAACCATGTGGTTAATGGAGTCTGCCTCTAGTCCTGGATAATTGGATTACTTCCCCATGAATGGATTGTTCCCCTGAATGGATTGATTGTGGATATGGATTTTTATGTGAATGTGATGTATGGTTTTAGAGTTATGAAAGTTGGGTAAAAAGTATGTTTTAACTGTATGTATAATGGGATTATGTGTCACACTAAGGGGAGGGGATGTGTGGGTTGCACCCGTGATACTATTGGTCATTTTATGCCTCCCCTGGGTGTGGCCTGTATGTGTTCACTTGTAATAAAAACCAGGCTGGGTGTGCCAGAACCTCAGACCACTGCTTGACCCTCAACACGGAGCCTTGTCTCGTTCTTGGGGGGGATTCACTGTATGCTGTTGGAGAACGATTGCTAGGAGTGTAAGCTGATGTCTGCTTTTCCTGTTCGTCTGCTAGCAGCTATTCGTGAGGTTCCAGTTTGAAGTGCTATTTTGTATCCAGTTCTGGAGTTTGGTGTTCTGCAGTAGCTGTGCCTGTCTCTCAGAAAGGGGCATATCGCCTAAACGGATTTTAACCCCTTGTCTGCTGAAACGGTCCGTTACAATTGGTGGCAAGCGGCGGGATCGTTCCTACAGCCAGAAGGACAGCTACAGGAAACACCATTTCTTTGGATTTACAAGTGGGGGCAACGCATGTCCCAGTACAGCGACTCTAAAAGCAACAGAATGGAACCAGCAGTGTTATACGAGGAGGAGGACCTGGATCGCCGGGATGCATTAAGGAAAAGCATCTGGTACCAGGCCCTGGATGTACAATACCAGCGGGGTGAGAGTCTCCCCAGTGAAGAGCAGCGGTTGCAGAAGCAAGTGGCCCTGCGGATGCCCTTCCTGGGAGAGCAGCCCCTGGAGGAATGGGTGAAGGAATTGGAGCTCCGAGTATGGCAGGAGATTTGGCTGGAAGATGCCTACCAGGCACTCTGGTGGTATATGGCACAGTATATACCCTGGACAGCCGAGCATGACAAGCCAGAGGGAGAGGAGTTTGATGGTCCTGGCTTGTTATGGGAGTCCTTTGCAGAGACGGACTTCGGGAGCCCTGCGCAGACCAGACTTCAGGATATTTTCTACACAAGGGAGGCTAGGCATGACTGGGATGACCCCCATGAGGTAGAGCAAGACCTGCTTCACCTAGCAACCATGGAGTGGGAACTGGAGCAGGACTACCGAGATCTCTTCCACTCCATTGGGAAGGCTCAGCAGGACAGTAAAGTGACAGACCCAGATCCAGACCCATTCCGCTGGGAAGATATTGTGGAGATTTACTGGGAAGAACCCCAGGTGGCCGGTAGAGATGGGACCGAGGTCTCTCCACCGGTCCTGCAGGGAATTGGGAGCCCAGTCTCCATTCCCCAGCGGCAGGATGAGTTACAGGGGGCAGAGGTAGTTGGTCCTACCCCCCAACAGCAGAGTGATATGCCGGGAAGGCAGTGTGAAGTGCAGGGAGAGGAGAGCAGCGTCCTCCCTCCCCAGCGGCAGGCTGAGTTACAGGGGGCAGAGGTAGTTGGTCCTACCCCCCAGCAGCAGCGTGATTTTTTGGGAATAGAGAGCCCAGTCTCCTTTCCCCAGCGGCAGAGTATCCAGCAGGGAATAGAGAGCCCAGTCTCCTTTCCCCAGCAGCAGGACACTGTATTGGGAGAAGAGACAGTCGGTATCCCTCCACAGAGGATGGAAGTATGTATGGGAGAGGAGCTTGCTACCACCTCTCCCCAGCGGCGGATCATTGATGAGCAGGGAATAGAGAGCCCAGTCTCCTTTCCCCAGCAGAAGGACACTGTATTGGGAGGAGAGACAGTCGGTCTCCCTCCACAAAGGCGGAAAGTATGTATGGGAGAGGAGCTTGCTACCACCTCTCCCCAGCGACGGATCATTGATGTGCAGGGAATAGAGAGCCCAGTCTCCTTTCCCCAGCGGCAGAGTGTCCAGCAGGGAATAGAGAGCCCAGTCTCCTTTCCCCAGCAGCAGGACACTGTATTGGGAGGAGAGACAGTCGGTCTCCCTCCACAAAGGCGGAAAGTATGTATGGGAGAGGAGCTTGCTACCACCTCTCCCCAGCGGCGGATCCGTAATGTGCAGGGAATAGAGAGCCCAGTCTCCTTTCCCCAGCGGCAGAGTGTTCTATTGGGAGAGGAGCCTGTTACCCCCTCTCCCCAGCGGCAGCTTAAGGTACCAGGGGGAGACTGTAAGCCCCCCACCGGTGCAGATGGGACCGTGGTCTCTGCACTTACCACACAGGGGGTAGGGATGGTCGGTCCTGCCCCCCCACGACAGGGCTGTTTAGCCAAAGGGGAGACAGTCGGTCTCCAGCAGCAGAGCTGTGTAACTAAAGGGGAGACAGTCGGTCTCCAGCAGCAGAGCAGTGCAGCTAAAGGGGAGACAGTCGGTCTCCGGCAACCAGGCTTCAACCAGACTACTCCCGTGGTAGTGCTGGCATCAGGGCAGAGTACCGCTGGTCTCTGCCCACTCAGCAACCCACCAAGGCAGCCTACCAGTCCCCCACACAGCCATGGTGAGGCACCTGGACATGGACAAATTTCTCCTCTACCCAGGTGTAGTAACCAGTTATTGTGGGTGGGCTGTACTGCTGTTTCTGTTTTGTGGGTGGGCTGCTGGACTAACAAGGGCACTGACCGGCAGGAGGTCAGATACCCTGTTAGTCTGTTTGGAAAAGGGGAGAGATGTGACAAGAGCAATCTCGCCACATTGCATTGGAGAAGCCTGGCTGCCCGCCTGCTGCCTTTGGACTATGGCCCTGGGAAATTGGGCCCTTTAAAAACAGTATTCGGCCATACCAGAGTGTATGTCACTCATTCTTGCCCTTTAAATACAGTGGGGTCATTTGGTACTTGCCCTGTGTGAGCTGTGGTAACCCAGATAGCTATGCCATGGAGCCTATTCGTGTGATTAAAGACTTTGGCTCTATGGCCTACTCTCCTACTAATGTTCTCACTTCTATTTTTCACTTTCTCTCTCACTTCCCTCATCATTAAAATCTCTCTATCATTTCACTTACCTGTTCCTGCTAACACCATCTTCATTGCTCCCTCCCTGCTCCCCTCATCTCTGTATTCATCACATGCACTTTACTCATATTTATCCAGCCTTTCTCCACACACCCCTCCTAAATCCCTTAAATACAAGCTCTCATCCCCAACATTTAAATCTTACTCGCACCTTCTCTTCCTTTCCATCCTACTACTCCTAGCAGCAGGTGATGTCTCTCCAAACCCTGGTCCCTCCACTACTCAGCCACCTGGTTCAAACACCAGAAACCACTACAACCTAATACCCATTCCATGTAATTCTCACTATAATTCCTCTTTTAAAGCTGCCCTCTGGAATGCACGCTCTGTGTGCAGCACCTTTAAATCTACTTCCATCCATGACCTATTTATCTCACACTCCCTAAACCTACTTGCACTAACAGAAACATGGCTCTCTCCCTCGGATACTGCTACCCCTGCCTCACTGTCCTTTGGTGGTCTTCACTTTACCCACAATCCAAGACAAGCGGAGATTAAAGGTGGAGGTGTAGGTTTTCTTCTCTCACCCCACTGCTCCTTTAAAACCCTGCCCACCCCCCCTTCCCTCTCTTTCCCATCATTCGAAATTCATTCAATTCGCCTTTTCAAACCCTTCTCTGCTAACATTGCCGTCATCTATCGTCCCCCTGGTTCCCCTCTCCTCTTCCTTGACCACTTTGCTGCCTGGCTACCCTACTTCCTCTCTTCCAACATTCCATCCCTAATTCTTGGAGACTTCAATATTCCCATTAACCCACCTTTAACCCCAGCAGCCTCTAAACTACTTTCAATTACTTCCTCCCTTGGACTATTGCAGTGGGCTAATTCTCCCACTCATGTAGCTGGCAATACCCTCGACCTTATTTTCTCCTATTCATGTACATTATCTAATATCTGCAATACTCCATTTCCTCTCTCTGATCACCACCTCTTATCGTTTGCTCTCAATTACCCCCTCACCCAACAACCTCAGCCTAACCCCCCTCAGCTCAGGAGGAACCTTAACTCTATTGACCTCCAGCAGCTGTCGGCTGACATTGATTCACAACTGCTATCCATCCCTTCCCTCTCCTGTCCCTCACTGGCCATCTCCACATATAACACTACCCTCACATCTGCCTTGAACACTGCAGCCCCACTCCAAACATGCACCACGAGGAGAACACGACCCCAACCTTGGCATAATAAATCAACACGCTATCTGCAGAGTTGCTCCCGCTGTGCTGAACGCTCCTGGAGGAAGTCCCGCACCCAGGAAGACTATCTTCATTATAGATTCATGTTGCTTTCGTACAGCGCAGCCCTTGCCCTCGCCAAACAGTCCTACTTTTCCTCTCTCATTAGTTCATGCTCCCGCAATCCCAGACGTCTCTTTGACACTTTTAATTCCCTTCTCCGCCCTGCTGTGGCCACCCCCCAAACTAACCTTACAGCTGATAGCTTTGCATATTACTTTACTGACAAGATTGAACAGCTAAGGAAACAATTCTCCCCTCCTTGCCGTTCTCTTTCTCAACCACACATAAATCATGCTTTCCCTACCCTTCAGACTTTCTCCCCAGCTACTGAACAAGAGGTGGCTGCACTTCTCCATTCCTCTCGCCCCACCACTTGCCCACTTGATCCTGTCCCATCTCACCTCATCAGATCTCTCTCCCCTTGTCTTGTGCCTATCCTAACACACATCTTTAACTGCTCTCTCTCTTCTGGCACTGTTCCTGCTGACCTTAAACATGCCACTGTAATACCTATCCTGAAAAAAACATCTCTTGACCCGTCCTCCCCCTCGAACTATCGTCCCATATCCCTGCTCCCATACTCATCAAAGCTTTTGGAAAGACTTGTCTTTACCCGTGTGTCTCACTTCCTTAATTCCAACTCTCTCCTTGACCCTCTTCAGTCTGGCTTCCGCCCTCTCCACTCTACTGAGACCGCTCTTATCAAAGTGACTAATGACCTAATCTCCGCTAAATCCAAAGGTCACTACTCCATATTAATTCTCCTTGACCTCTCTGCTGCCTTTGACACAGTTGATCATTCTCTCCTCCTTCAAACTCTTCAATCACTCGGTCTCTGTGACTCTGTCCTCTCTTGGTTTTCCTCCTATCTCTCCCAACGCTCATTTAGTGTCTCCTTTTCCAAGGATGCCTCCTCCCCTCGCCCTGTCTCGGTTGGAGTTCCCCAAGGCTCTGTCCTTGGTCCCCTTCTATTTTCTCTTTATACTGCCTCTCTTGGAAAACTTATTGCCTCTTTTGGATTCAACTACCACCTGTACGCTGATGACACTCAGATATACCTCTCCTCACCGGACCTCTCCCCGGCCGTCCTGCAACGTGTCACTGCTTGCCTCTCTTCCATCTCTGACTGGATGTCGTCACGCTTTCTCAAACTTAACCTCTCTAAAACTGAACTCCTTGTCTTTCCTCCTCCTAATACTGATCCTCCTCTCTCACTCTCCCTTCAAGTCAGTGATATCCACATAAGTCCATCCCTACAAGCGCGCTGTCTTGGCGTCATACTTGACTCTGGTCTCACCTTTGAGTCTCACATCCAGTTTGTTGCCAAGTCCTGTAGGTTCCAACTCAAAAACATAGCCCGCATCCGCCCCTTTCTTACGCAAGATGCTACCAAGGAGCTTGTCCATGCTCTAGTAATTTCCCGCATGGATTACTGTAACCCTCTCCTGATTGGTCTCCCCAAAAGCCGTACTGCCCCGCTACAGTCTGTAATGAATGCTGCAGCTAGACTAATTTTCCTATCCAGTCGGTCCTCTCACACCTCGCCCCTCTGCCAGTCCTTACATTGGCTCCCTGTATCCTATAGGAGTCAATTCAAAGTGCTAACCCATACATTTAAAGCACTGAACAATTCCAGCCCCTCTTATATCTCTTCACTGATCCAGAGGTATGCCCCTCCTCGTACCCTCCGCTCTGCCCGCGACCACCTCCTGACCGCTGCTCGCACCCGTACGGCCAACTCACGCTTGCAGGACTTCTCACGGCGGCTCCTCTCCTATGGAATAACTTGCCTACTGCCATCAGACTCTCCCCTAGTCTTCAATCATTTAAGAAGGGCCTTAAATCCCATCTCTTCAGGAAAGCGTATGGCCTCCCAGAGTAATCTCTCCCTTACATACCTGTCCCTATGGGATAGTGCTTTGCTCTCTCCTCCAGCTCTGCTTCACTCCTACTTGATATTTCCTATCCTAATGTTTCTAATACCCCACTTCCTATAGACTGTAAGCTCATTTGAGCAGGGTCCTCTTCAACCTATTATTCCTGTAAGTTTTCTTGTAATTGTCTTATTTATTGTTACATCCCCCCCTCTCAAAATATTGTAAAGCGCTACGGAATCTGTTGGCGCGATATAAATGGCAATAATAATAATAATAATAATAATGGCGATTAAACTGTATTCGGTTGGTCTGAGTGCCATTCACCTAATAATGTGCACTCAGACCTGAGCTATCTGGGGATATGTGAAATGTCTGTGTGTTATGTGTAAAATGTATTTTAAAGAGTTTTATGTTGTTTTGCAACCATGTGGTTAATGGAGTCTGCCTCTAGTCCTGGATAATTGGATTACTTCTCCAATTATCTCCAGGGCAGAAGGGATGAAACCAGGATGCATTGTGGGGATGTTTTTTTTGCCATGCTGCCAGGGGTTTTAAAAGATACTTTACTAACTTTTGAACCCCTGGTCTGATTCATGCCAATTCACGGAGCCTTGTATCGTTCTTGGGGGGGATTCACTGTATGCTGTTGGAGATCGATTGCTAGGAGTGTAAGCTGATGTCTGCTTTTCCTGTTCGTCTGCTAGCAGCTATTCGTGAGGTTCCAGTTTGAAGTGCTATTTTGTATCCAGTTCTGGAGTTTGGTGTTCTGCAGTAGCTGTGCCTGTCTCTCAGAAAGGGGCATATCGCCTAAATGGATTTTAACCCCTTGTCTGCTGAAACGGTCCGTTACAAATAGTACTACTTAACACACCTTATAATAACGCAGAGAGAGGCAACGCAGAGAGAGGAGTCTGAAGAAGAGGAGTCAGAGGAGGAAGGTGGCTTTGAGGAGGTGGAAGACCAAACACAGCAGGAGTCCCAGGGGGCTTGTTGTCACCTTTCGGGGACCCTTGGTGTTGTACGTGGCTGGGCGAAGGAAGAGACCTTCAATGACATCAGTGAGGACAAGGAACGGGACATGGCTAGCTTGGTATCCAACCTTGTGCAAATGGGGAGTTTGCGGTTGTGCAAATGGATTGTTTGCGGTGCGTAAAACGGGGAGTTTGGTCTGTCACTGTGAAGCGGGCTTAACCCTTTGTGACGAACCCATCTGTATAGACTTATATTGCTGGTTCGTCTGTTTGCCTTGATTTCATGGATTTCCTGTCCGTATGCCCTTGTTCGTCTGTTTTCCCTAGTACCGATTGAAACTACCGAACAAACGGCCACCCAGGAGAGGAGTGTGCTGCTTGTTAACACCTTGACCACAATTAGAACGTTGCGGTTAACCGCAGACACCTCTCCATTCCATTAGTACGGGTGGTCGTCGTTCGTATGCTGACCACGAGGCGGCGGCCATTTTGGACACAAGGAGAATCAGCGGTGTTCGGTGCAAAACCTATGGAACTAAAAACGGACACTTTATCTGCCGAACACCGCTGGAGGCTGCCGCCCACCTTCTATTTCGTTGAGGCGTATGAACACCGGTCAGTCCGGGAGTTTCTATCATTCGTATGGACTTTACCCAGGTAGCCGTCCCATGGAGTCATTCGTATACCGAAGGACTTGTGAGAGACTTTGACTCCATGGCGATTGAACTATGTACATCGGATCTTAGCGCTATTCGGTAGGAATATGCCCTCAGATCCAGGCTATCTGGGGATACGTTACACGTATGCAATCGGTATTTCTGACTTTATGTATTTTATTGTATTTTTCATATTATGTTTTAAAATGGCGATGGTCTCTATCCTTGGAGATAATTAGGTTTCTTCCTAATTATCTCCGGGATGGAGAAGAAGGATTTATGGGTAAAATGGTAAGGGCTTGTATTGAAGCCACTTGCGATTGGCTACTGTGTTTTACAGTCTTCCACAAGGTCCCCTAGGGAAGTGTCCACCTTGTGGAGACCCACATAAATACCGGGCAGGTAGCCCCCATTAAACACATTCCTGTTTGACCTTCAAGACGGAGCTTTGTCTCGTTTGTGGAGGGATTTACTATTGGGACAGCGTTTTCGTTTATTTCTAGCTGTGAAAGGATTTCGGATGGATTGCTGATCGGGAGTTGCCGCATTCGTATGCTCCGTTCGGGAGTTTTACGATCGGTTGGACTAAAACTGCATTTCTGGAGAAAGGGGTTTATCTACTAAACGGCTGCTCCGTTCCCCTGGCGGTGAGTGTCGTAACAATTGGTGGCAAGCGACGGGATGAATCCCACCGCCCTGAAGGCCAGCTACACACCCCAGATTGGAAATGCTCCCCAGCATCTCCTCCTCCCCCTCCCCCTCTTCCCCAGCATCTCCCCCTCTCCCCAGCATCTCCCCCTCCCCCTCTTCCCCAGCATCTCCCCCTCTCCCCAGCATCTCCTCCTCCCCCTCCCCCTCTTCCCCAGCATATCCCCCTCTCCCCTCCCCCAAGCATCTCCTCCTCCCCCTCCCCCTCTTCCCCAGCATCTCCCCCTCTCCACTCCCCCATCATCTCCTCCTCCCCCTCCCCCTCTTCCCCAGCATCTCCCCCTCCCCCCAGCATCTCCTCCTCCCCCTTTATCTCCACCTCCCCCCAGCATCTCCTCCTCTCCCTCCCCCTCTTCCCCAGCATCTCCCCCTCCCCCCGGCATCTCCCCCTCTCCCCAGCATCTCCTCCTCCCCCTCTTCCCCAGCATCTCCCCCCAGCATCTCCCCCTCCCCCCAGCATCTCCTCCTTCCCCTCCCCCAAGCATCTCCCCCTCCCCCCAGCATCTCCCCTCCCCCTCTTCCCCAGCATTAATTAATTAGACTGATAGGTATAAAGAGTCCCTCCTCCCCTTACACCACAGTCTTTTTTCCTATCCTTAGCAAGTTCTACAGGACTTTTAACTTTTTATTTTATGGCCACCTTCCTGCGTTTGTCGTGGGTTCGTTCCAAATGAAGTTCAGCCTCTCTTCATTTGAAGGACCCAGTAAACAGCCTGCATGGGCAGGACTAACTGGGTCAGGTTCAGAGTAAGTACTGAACTGCTGCGTGGGATGTATGAGTGTTCTGAGGGAGACACTGTTCTAAAACTTCCTGGGGTTGGTTACCCTTAAAAATTTCCCCTTGTTTCTGGAAGTGCCCCTAGTAATTGGGGTCGAAATCCCCCCCCCTTACCTTGTTGGCAGTGTTTTGGGGATCCATACTGCAGTCATCCGGATGGTGGATGCTGTTGGGCTCTATTGCGTGTTATTTTCTGCCTGAGTGCCCTGTATTGCCCCTGGGGGCTTGCTGGGAGTTGCTGTCCTTGTGGGGGCTGTTTTCGCCTGGATTGGCTGGTTTGCTGTGGTGTGCGTTCCAGCCGCGATATTGCCGAACCCGGAAGTGCCTCGCGATGACCGCGAGGCTTGGAACGCATGGCGTGCGTTCCAGCGCTCTGCGCATGCGCGGACCGGGCACAGAGGTATTTAAGCAGGGGAATACTGACACTTGCCTGTCAGCTGTTCGGAACTTCTGATTTGCGGTCTGAACTTTCGCCAGTTCTCCTTCTTGCTGTCTCCTGGCTGCCTGGAGTGTGTTTTCTGCCGTTATGAGGTAGGATTGCCTGGTTTTTGCTGGGGGCTTTGGGTTTGCTTTCCAGTTTGCCTTTTGGGCTTTTTAGGGATGTGTTCTGATTTTGCCTTTGTTCCTTTCTTAGTATGGATTCTCCCTCTGCCTCTGCTAGATCCCTCTCTAGAAAACATAGGTGAGCCATTTATTTTGTTCAGGGGGGGTTATTAAAAGAGTGCCATACTGAGCCTGTAATATATGTTATATATGGCTTTATTTCAGCCCCAGCAAACAGTTGGATTCTCCAGCAAGAAAATCCAGAGAAAAGACCAACAGATGCATCAATTGTTCATCACCTGCTCCACCTGGAAGGAACCTCTGCAGGGAATGCTTGTCGGAAGCGGCTAATGTCCCCAGTAAGACTTCACCGCAGGACGACCTTAAGCTTTGGATTTCCCGTGCAATTGCTGAGGGCTGACCACTCTCTCCAGGGCCTTAAGAGTTTGGCTCGCTAATTTGGAGGAAGATATTGGTCAAGGTGTCCGTAGAGAACATCTCCTGGAAAGTCTCAAGGATTTGAGCCTTGCTACTGAATTTTGCTCTGAAGCCTCCCTGGACATCACTCGCATGATTGCCAAAGGTATGGCCCTATCTGTGGCCTCCAGAAGGGCCTTATGGCTTCATTCCTGGGGGGCGGACTATGCCTCCAAAGCGTCCTTGTGTGGTCTCCCATTCCAGGGGGACCTCCTGTTTGGTAAGATCCTGGAGAATGCCATTCAGAAAGCTGCTGATGGGAAAAAAGTGTTTCTTCCACAAGTCAGCAGAAAGAGTTTTTCCTCCTCCTGGAAAACCAGGCGATTTAAGGATCGGTCCTTTCGGGACAGTAGAAGTTACAAGCCCGGAAGGGAGTATTCCAGGAACTCTTCGTGGAAGTCCTTCTCTCACTCCTCTTCCAATAAGGCTTCCAGAGGTAGAGGTGCCAGAACCTCCGGGAAGACCTTCTGAAGGTCCTCGGGCCCATCCGGGTACGGTGGGTGGAAGACTGCAGTTCTTTTACCCGGTATGGGCCGCAAATGTCACAGACGAGTGGGTCACCTCAATCATAAAAGAAGGCTACAGGATAGAATTTTCCTCTCGTCCACATGCTGCCCATTTCAGAAAATCAAAAGTGTCAGAAGGTGTCAAACGAAGGGCCATGAGGACTTGCATTTCCACTCTGCTGGAACAGAAGGTGTTGGAGGAAGTCCCTACTCACGAAAGGTTCCAGGGGATGTATTCCACTGTGTTTTTGGCCCCAAAGCCCCAGGGAAAGTGGCGTCTCATCCTGAACCTGAAAGGAGTGAACGCCTTTCTAGACGTAAGGACATTCAAAATGGAATCCTTACAGACTATCCTAAAGTGCGTAAAACCAGGAGATTGGATGTCCTCCATAGACTTAAAAGACGCCTACTACCAAATCCCTGTAAACAGCAATCACATGCAGTTCCTTCGGTTCTGGGCTTTAGGAAGACATTTCCAGTTCCGAGGGCTTCCGTTTGGTCTCAGCTTAGCGCCAAGGACTTTCTCGAAGGTCCTTGTCTCTTTGATTGCCGTCATAAGGATGAGAGGTATCGAGATATTCCATTACCTGGACGACATACTCATCATAGGGCCTTCACAAAGAATAGTGGAGCATCATACATTAATGGCAATGAACATCCTGCAAGATCACGGGTGGCTTCTCAACATAGAAAAAAGCTCCCTGATTCCATCTCAGACCATCGTGTTCCTCGGAGCGGTGATAAATACCATTTCTGCCCGTGTGTTTTTGTCTCCAGAGAGGGTCATGAAGATACAAGACAAAGTCAAGAAGCTCCAGGTTCTCGAAAGGGCCTCGGCAAGGGAAGTCATGAGTCTCCTGGGTTCTTTAACATCTACGATAGGTTTGGTGAAGTGGGCCCAATGGAAGTTTCGCCCTGTACAGAATTGTTTCCTTCTCCAGTTCGACAGAGAAAAAACGGATTGGGATCAGAAAATATCTCTGCCACTGCCAGTAAGAAGAGAGTTGAACTGGTGGAAGAACGGGAAGAACCTAGCGAAGGGCTTTCCCTTGGAAGAGCCTCCGTGGACCGTTATTACGACAGATGCCAGTTCTTCTGGTTGGGGTGCCCACCTGGATTCCTCGTGGACTCAGGGGTGGTGGACTCGAGAAGAAAGTCGGCTCCACTCGAACCTAAGAGAACTACGAGCTATTTCCAAGGCCATTCGGGTGTTCCTTCCGAAGATCAGGAATTCCTGGGTGTTGATCAAGACGGACAACCGAGCGGTGGCCTCATATGTAAACAACCAGGGAGGCACAAGGAGCAAGCAGCTCTTAAAAGAGCTAGCTCCTCTAATGGTAATGGCCATGACCTATCTCCAGGGACTGAAGGCTATCTATCTCCCAGGCTCGGAGAACGTAGCGGCGGATTTTCTCAGCAGAACAGAAATTCTCCCGGGAGAATGGAAACTTCACCAGTCAGTTTTTGCTTGGATCACCCATCGGTGGGGCATGCCCCAGATCGACCTGATGGCCTCGTTCAGGAATCGCCAGGTGGAGAATTACTACTCCCTCCACCCAGAGAGTCAGGCACTGGGCCAGGATGCTCTATCTCTTCCTTGGTCGTTCGATCTGGGGTATGCGTTCCCTCCCCTACCCATGATACCCAGGTTCCTGAGAAAAGTTTGGTCAGAAGGGAAGAAGGTTATTGCCGTGATCCCAATTTGGCCTTGAAGGCCGTGGTTTCCCCTACTGTCAATGTTGAGCCAGGAACAGCCTCGGCCCCTGCCTGTTCTGAAGGATCTGCTAACGCAGGGTCCAATATTCCATCCTCATCCGGAACGCCTCAAATTGGGGGTGTGGATCTTGAAAAAGTAAGACTTCAACAGTTAGGCCTCTCAGAAGCTGTGGTCAATACCCTCTTACACTCAAGGAAGGCTTCTACGTCCTCATGCTACCATAGAATCTGGGATGTGTTTCAGGAATGGGCTTCGGCCAAGCGAGTTGACTTCATACGCCCTCGCAACACTGAAATCTTGGAGTTCCTGCAAGAAGGTCTGGATAAGGGTCTTAGCATCAGCACTCTTAAAGTTCAGTCTTCGGCCCTGTCAGCCTTGTGCAACTCCTCTTGGTCATCAGACCCATTGATCTCCAGGTTCTTCAAGGCAGCTTTCAAGTTGAGACCGCCTTCGAGATCCACTACCCCTCCTTGGGACCTTCCGCTTGTTCTCGACTACCTGACTGAGGATCTATTCGTCCCTCTTGAGAATTTGGATGCTGTCCTCCTAACTTACAAAACATTGTTCTTAGTAGCAATTACTTCCGCTAGGAGAGTTTCAGAGATCAAGGCCTTCTCCACCTTGCCTTCTTGTCTACAATTCTACCACAATAGGGTGTGCCTGCAACCTAATCCAGCATTTCTGCCTAAAGTGGTCTCTCGTTTCCATCTATCTCAAGAGGTGGTCCTGCCATCCTTCTACCCCAATCCTTCTTCTCCAGAGGAGATCAAGTGGCATCGTTTGGATGTTATGAACTGCCTGTCTGTGTACCTTGAACGTTCTGCTCCTTACAGGAAAACTCACCAGCTTTTCGTTTTGCCTTCAGGGGCCAGGAGAGGTGAGGCAGCCTCTCTATCTACGTTGAAGCATTGGATTGCTCTTGTAATCAGAAAGGCTTATCTCAATAAAGATCGCTCTCCTCCACTGAAGATAAAGGCTCATTCAACCAGAGCATTGCCAACTTCATGGGCTAATTGGGCAGAGGTTCCATACGATGACATTTGCAAGGCAGCCACCTGGTCTTCCCCGATGACGTTCATGAAACACTACAAACTTGATGTGGATGCTCCTTCCACCTCATTTGGGAAGAGTGTCTTGTCTACGGTTTCTTTGTCCCGTTGATATTAAATCCAGTCATAGCATAATAATTTGTTCTGTGTGTTTTATCATAATTTTATTCCCACCCTAATTTTTGTGAGCTTGGGTATTACCCATAAGTGATGCTGCCATGATTAGCCAGGAATAGAGAAAATTTATGCCAAACTTACCGTAATTTTCTTTTCCTGGCTATTTCTCATGGCAGCATCAGGGTTCCCGCCCATTTTTTATTTTCAGCTTTATAATTGGACTGTGGTGTAAGGGGAGGAGGGACTCTTTATACCTATCAGTCTAATTAATTAATCTAATTAATTCCTGTCCTGTGACTGCTAAGGGAGGAGCTACCCATAAGTGATGCTGCCATGAGAAATAGCCAGGAAAAGAAAATTACGGTAAGTTTGGCATAAATTTTCTCTTAATAATATGGAAGGTAAGAAAGTAATAGTGATAGCAGACTAAACTAAACAAATAATGACAATACTGGATTTTGTAAAAAAAAAAAAATATATTATTATAAATGAATGACCACCACTTATGCCAATCAAGCTGTGTAGAGGGTGGGATTAGCAAATGGAATAACTGAAAGGCTGGATGAAATCAATGGGAATTGTTTGGATAGTGCATAGGTTTCTTATACAGTTAGTTTATTGTGTTTATTTTGAAATATTTTGTTATTTTGACTGTTTGCTAAAATAAATTAAAGATACAGTTAAAGGGAAACTGATGCCCAAATACAAAATAAAAATCACTGTTTAGTAGATTAACCCCAAATGAAAAACTTGAGTGCATTTAATTATGTATTTTTTTCATTGGAGGTTTATCTGGAAACAGCTTGCAAAAACTGCAGATCTCTTATCTGCTACCTTTTTGAGCCCTTCTCTTCTAATCCCGCCAGACTTTATGTGGCTGTTCAATAACAGACTTTCCAGTGCATTTCAATGAGTAGTCTTTGCAAGGCTGATGCTCTGGGCAATTGATGCCTCTTGAGTTCTGTGCAACTAAGCTAACAGAACCAGAAAGTAACAGGACCAGCCAAGGATGGTGTAACCAGTATAATGTATAAGTGTCAATTGCTATTGAAATCTGCACTTTTTGTAAAATGTAAAAATAAGACACAATCTTCACACATAAAGCTTTTCAGCAAGCTAAAGTGCTTTAGAGGTGTAGAGTGTCACTTTAAAAAATAAATATGGGTTAAAAGTGCAGCCTCACAGCTTTAATGTGAGGGTATTCACATCCAAATTGGAGATAGGGTTTAGGATTTACAGTTTTTCGAATATGTAGCTCTCTCTTTCTCAAGGGACCAAAAGTAATCGGACAATTAACTTAAAGGCTGTTTATGTGGGCTATTCCTTCATTATCTTCTCATCAATTAAGCAGGTAAAAGGTCTGGAGTTGATTCCAGGTGTGGATTTCGTATTTAGAAGCTGTTGCTGTAAACCAATACCATGTGGTAAAATAAGCTCTCAATGCAAGTGAAACAGGCCTCAGGCCAAAATCTATCAATCTACCATGGACATTTCAAATGGTGTATATCATTATCGAAGTCTACCATAAATAGAAGACGTCAAGAGAGCAAATACAGATGGTTCCTTACAAGTTGCAAACCATTCATAAACCTTAAGAATAAAAATGCCAGATTAGATTGTGACAAAAAACTGAATCTTAAAAAGCCAGCCCAGTTCTGGTACAAGATTCTTTGGACAGATTAAACTAATGTCAAGCTGTACCAGAATGATGGGAAGTAAAAAGTATTGTGATGGGAATCCAGCATGGTCAAAATTTAGTAGGCTGAAATCTCCACATGGCATAGGCTAATTAGTATCTGGTTACAAACAGTTGGATGAGTCATCAGTATACTGAGCATGTGCAGGAATGCAGGAACTGAAATTGCACTTATTTCCTTTATCTTGGATGAGCGATGTGGTTTGACCAGATGTACAAGTCTATATTCTGCTCATTGATTGGTTAAGGGTATATGTGTGTGTAGCTATTGATGGGAGGAGCTATATTGCTATATAAGGAATGTACACCATGTGTTGGTCTCTCAGATATTTTTGGAACAGGAGTTCATCTGAGGCCCGATCGGTATGTAAATAAATAGAGTTGATTTATAGTTATAGAGGTAAGTAGCTAGTGTTTGGTAGATCTTTGTGAGTGGGATGCTGTGATATCATTGTATGTACAAGAATTCTCTGCGTGTTATCGTGTGTGTACGTTTAGCTTAGCAACTTTGCCACGTGGTACTGTTGCCAGGGAAACGAGTGTGACTGTTGGAAGTGTGTTTGGAGTTTTGTGTATCTTTGTATTAGACGCTCCGTTGCCAGTATGGGTGCGTCTGACTCAAAGATTGTTGATCCCTTATCATGCATGCTGAAGAACTTTACTAAGGGATATAAGGCTTGTGATTTGGGGGTAAAATTGTCCCCAAAACGTTTGACTACCTTATGTAGCAGAGGAAGGCCTGTTCTGGTAACCAGTGTTTCTGTGGATCCTTGATCCAGATTTAATACAGCAGGTTTACATTGTCATAAATAATATGCTGGGGTTACACAGTAGTTTCTGTATACAGATTGGTGAAAAACTGCCTTGGTGAATTAAACTGTGTCATGAGGAACAATGGAGCCACATGGTGGTCAAAACTAAGGCCTTAATTTCACCTAGTTTGGACACCTCCCCCCTTGCATTTTATTACCAACCCCCTATTCATCCTCCAGAGCCAGAGTAGCTATTCCCCCACTCTTCCTCCCAAGCTAATACTAGTGTAACTGTTTTTTGCATTCCCCCTGCTCTATTGTCCCCGCCTACCCACATACCTATCTGTTCTTTTGTTTCAAACTCTTCTGTACCAACCCCCACTGATTACAACCCCCACTGATTCTTTGTAAAATTTAAACTGACTTCCTTTTTGGTAGGAGTGTATTTTAGTATTGAATATTATTAACAGTTAAATTGTGAGGAGAATTCTTAACAATAGTAACTGAGTTTATTGGATTAGATAATTCTCAGCAATGACATTGTACCATAATCATTGAAATAGCACTAAAAACTACTGAACAGTCTAAAATACAAATTGAGATGTTTAATTTACCATAGAACTAAAGCTTTATTCAAGCCTAGATGTCAGGGTGAACAGTGATTAAAATAAGCAATAATAAAATAAGCACATAACTAAAGTTTATCTGCTTCATTAGACTTTAGGGAGGCACTCTAGGGCCACCTACTGGCTATCTTCGGGAGGTACATTGATTTACATTGTTTAAAATATTAATGACGTATAATCATCTTTAACTCTATACTGACATACAATAGACAGAAGTAGGAGTGCTATAAGGCTTTATTTTATGTATAAATATATTAAAAGTTAAGTTTATTATTAGACCCATGAAGATTATTTTGATACAATTACTTACCCTTTGGTGACACCTACTGGTAGGTTTTTGTTTAACATTTTGTATTCATTTTTTTCCATCCACCAAATGCTGACTAGTAGAATTAGCTCACCCCTTCAACGTACCTTACTACTAGTGTTGTCGCGAACCCGAAATTTTCGGTTCGCGAACGCGAACTTCCGCAAATGTTCGCGAACCGCCATTGACTTCAATGGGCAGGCGAATTTTAAAAACAACAGGGAATCTTTCTGGCCACAATAGTGATGGAAAAGTTGTTTCAAGGGGACTAACACCTGGACTCTGGCATGCCAGAGGGGGATCCATGGCAAAACTCCCATGGAAAATTGCACAGTTGATGCAGAGTCTGCTTTTAATCCATAAAGGGCAGAAATCACCTAACATTGACACCTGTCCTCAAAGCCCAGCCCTGATACACACTGACACAGAGCAGAATAGAGACTGTTCCCCCTACATAGGGTCACTTGGCAGATATGGATTGACACCTGTCCTCAAAACCCCTGATACACACTGACACAGAGCAGAATAGGGACTGTTCCCCCTACATAGGGTCACTTGGCAGATATGGATTGACACCTGTCCTCAAAACCCCTGATACACACTGACACAGAGCAGAATAGAGACTGTTCCCTGTCCACAGAGACCATGATACACACTGACACAGAGCAGAATAGGGACTGTTACCCCTACATAGGGTCACTTGGCAGATATGGATTGACACCTGTCCTCAAAACCCCTGATACACACTGACACAGAGCAGAATAGAGACTGTTCCCTGTCCACAGAGACCATGATACACACTGACACAGAGCAGAATAGGGACTTTTACCCCTACATAGGGTCACTTGGCAGATATGGATTGACACCTGTCCTCAAAACCCCTGATACACACTGACACAGAGCAGAATATGGACTGTTCCCCCTACATAGAGTCACTTGGCAGATATGGATTGACACCTGTCCTCAAAACCCCTGATACACACTGACACAGAGCAGAATAGAGACTGTTCCCTGTCCACAGAGACCATGATACACACCGACACAGAGCAGAATAGGGACTGTTACCCCTACATAGGGTCACTTGGCAGATATGGATTGACACCTGTCCTCAAAACCCCTGATACACACTGACACAGAGCAGAATAGGGACTGTTCCCCCTACATAGGGTCACTTGGCAGATATGGATTGACACCTGTCCTCAAAACCCCTGATACACACTGACACAGAGCAGAATAGAGACTGTTCCCTGTCCACAGAGACCATGATACACACTGACACAGAACAGAATAGGGACTTTTACCCCTACATAGGGTCACTTGGCAGATATGGATTGACACCTGTCCTCAAAACCCCTGATACACACTGACACAGAGCAAAATAGGGACTGTTCCCCCTACATAGGGTCACTTGGCAGATATGGATTGACACCTGTCCTCAAAACCCCTGATACACACTGACACAGAGCAAAATAGGGACTGTTCCCCCTACATAGGGTCACTTGGCAGATATGGATTGACACCTGTCCTCAAAACCCCTGATACACACTGACACAGAGCAGAATAGAGACTGTTCCCTGTCCACAGAGACCATGATACACACTGACACAGAGCAGAATAGGGACTGTTCCCTGTCCACAGAGACCATGATACACACTGACACAGAGCAGAATAGGGACTGTTCCCCCTACATAGGGTCACTTGGCAGATATGGATTGACACCTGTCCTCAAAACCCCTGATACACACTGACACAGAGCAGAATAGGGACTGTTCCCCCTACATAGGGTCACTTGACAGATATGGATTGACACCTGTCCTCAAAACCCCTGATACACACTGACACAGAGCAGAATAGAGACTGTTCCCTGTCCACAGAGACCATGATACACACTGACACAGAGCAGAATAGGGACTGTTACCCCTACATAGGGTCACTTGGCAGATATGGATTGACACCTGTCCTCAAAACCCCTGATACACACTGACACAGAGCAGAATAGGGACTGTTCCCTGTCCACAGAGTCCATGATACACACTGACACAGAGCAGAATAGAGACTGTTCCCCGTCCACAGAGACCATGATACACACTGACACAGAGCAGAATAGGGACTGTTCCCTGTCCACAGAGACCATAATACACACTGACACAGAGCAGAATAGAGACTGTTCCCCGTCCACAGAGACCGTGATACACACTGACACAGAGCAGAATAGAGACTGTTCCCCCTACATAGGGTCACTTGGCAGGTATGGATTGACACCTGTCCTCAAAGCCCCTGATACACACTGGGGGGAGCTACTGTCCTCCCCAACCCCTGCGCGGTGGGTGGGGGCCATAAATCACAATGGGGTGACCTACTGTCCTCCCCCCCTCGGCCCCCACCCCTGCGCGGTGGGTGGGGGGCATAAATCACAATGGGGGGGCCTACTTTCCTCCCCCCCGGCCCCCATCCCTGCGCGGTGGGTGGGGGGCATAAATCACAATGGGACGGACCTACTGATAGGAGTGGAGTATTGTTCATATCAGTTTAATACCTTCCGCATCTCCTATCAGTGGACGTGTAAATGGCAGAGATTTTTAATTGTTGAATCACCTCCCCTTTTTAGGCCAAGGTGGGAAGATGCTTAGACCACTGGTATATTGGTGCCATCTTGGAGGATTTTAATTTTTGGTTTGGTTTTTGAAGCCACAGTGCTGCACCAGTGGGCCTAAAAATTAGGCATGTACACATGCCTGAAAAATTTGGTATTGTTGCAGCCGCTGCTGTAGCAGCGGCCAGAAAAATTGATGTTTGTTTCACATGCAGAAAGTGCCCTAAAACATGGCGGCTTGAACCCTAGTTGGTGGCGGATAAGTCACGCAAGTCAAACTTCATTCAGAGCTAAAATACAGCAGCGTGTGGACAATTTTTAGCCCAAGGCAGCTCATCTCATCAGGCCTTTTTTAAGCGAATGTATCGCCCAGTGTCAGTCCCTTCGGGATCCATCCCTCATTCATCTTAATAAAGGTGATGTAATCTAGACTTTTTTGACCTAGGCGACTTCTCTTCTCAGTGACAATACCTCCTGCTGCACTGAAGGTCCTTTCTGACAGGACACTTGAAGCGGGGCAGGCCAGAAGTTCTATCGCAAATTGGGATAGCTCAGGCCACAGGTCTAGCCTGCACACCCAGTAGTCAAGAGGTTCATCGCTCCTCAGAGTGTCGATATCTGCAGTTAAGGCGAGGTAGTCTGCTACCTGTCGGTCGAGTCGCTCTCTGAGGGTGGATCCCGAAGGGCTGTGGCGATGCATAGGACTTAAAAAGGTCCGCATGTCCTCCATCAACAACACGTCTTTAAAGCGTCCTGTCCTTGCCGGCGTGGTCGTGGGAGGAGGAGGATGACTTCCACCTCTCCCCCTGTTAGATTCCCGTTGTGCTGTGACATCACCCTTATACGCTGTGTAAAGCATACTTTTTAATTTATTTTGCAAATGCTGCATCCTTTCCGACTTGTTGTAATTCGGTAACATTTACGCCACTTTCTGCTTATACCGGGGGTCTAGTAGCGTGGACACCCAGTACAGGTCGTTCTCCTTCAGCCTTTTTATACGAGGGTCCCTCAACAGGCAGGACAGCATGAAAGACCCCATTTGCACAAGGTTGGATGCCGAGCTACTCATTTCCCGTTCCTCCTCCTCACTGATGTCATTGAAGGTATGTTCTTCCCCCCAGCCACGTACAACACCACGGGTACCAGATAGGTGACAACGAGCACCCTGGGATGCCTGTTGTGTTTGGTCTTGCTCCTCCTCCTCCTCCTCAAAGCTACAATCCTCCTCTGACTCCTCTTCCTCACAATCCTCTTCCAGCGTTGCCGCAGGTCCAGCAAGCGATGCTGATAAGGCTGTTTCTGGTGGTGATGGTGACCACAACTCTTCCTCTTCCTCTTCACGCTCATCTACAGCCTGATCCAGCACTCTTCGCAGGGCACGCTCCATGAAGAAAACAAATGGTATGATGTCGCTGATGGTGCCTTCGTTGCGACTGACTAGGTTTGTCACCTCCTCAAAAGGACGCATGAGCCTACAGGCATTGCGCATGTGCGTCCAGTAACGTGGCAAAAAAATTCCCAGCTCCCCAGAGGCTGTCCTAGCACCCCGGTCATACAAATATTCATTAACAGCTTTTTCTTGTTGGAGCAGGCGGTCGAACATTAGGAGTGTTGAATTCCAACGTGTAGGGTGTAGCGGAACCCTATTGTGGCTGTCCTCCCTGTATTATGGATTGCCCTTGTGGCGAAACCGAACTCGCCACGTGTCCTTGGAGGGGGCTGCTTGCCCGCCTCTTGCCTTTGGACTATGGACCAGACTTTATGGGAATGTGATACCCCAGATAGCCATACCATGGAGCCTATCTATATAATGAAAGACTATGGGAAAGACTTTAGCTCCATGGCAATTGTACTGTGTGAGTAGGATCTGCGCGCTATTCGGTAGTTTTGTGCGTGCAGATCCCAGCTATCTGGGGATAGGTGAAATGTCTGTGTGTTATGTGTAAATGTGACTTTATGTATTTTAAAGTGTTTTATGTTGTTTTGCAACCATGTGGTTAATGGAGTCTGCCTTTAGTCCTGGGTAATTGGATTACTTCTCCAATTAACTCCAGGGCAGAAGGGAGGAAACCAGGGTGCATTGTGGGGATGTTTTTCTGCCAGCCAGAAAGGAACAAAAGATACTTTTAGTAACTTTTTAACCCCTGGTCGGATTCATGCCATTTTTTAATATGTTGTTCCCCTGAATGGATTGATTGTGGATATGTATTTTTATGTGAATGTGATGTATGGTTTTAAAGTTATGAAAGTTGTGTAAAAGTATATGTTACACTGTATGCATAATGGGATTATGTGTCACACTAAGGGGAGGGGATGTGTGGGAGGTAACATCTATGTCATTGGTTCTTTTATGCCTCCCCCTGGGTGTGGCCTGTATGTGTGAGTTGGAAATAAAAGCCAGGCTGGATGAGCCAGTCCAGAGTTCCTGTTTTACCCTCAAAGTGATGTGTCGTCTCATTATTGGGGGAAGGATTTATTGCATGCTGTTCCAGTTGACTGCTAGGAGTACAAGCCTATTCGTATGGTTCCTATTCAATGGTCTACAGCATTCATACGCTTGGGAGAATTTAAAAGGTTTCTCGGATTCGGTGATTGTGGTGTCTGCCAGAGTGCTTGGAGTCCTCAGGAAGCACTAGGAGCATCCATTAACGGAGGTACCAAGTCGGGGTGCCAGGTGATCCGTTACATTGGTGGCAAGCGGTGGGATGGCGTCCTAGTGCGAGGTAAAGCAGCTCAGAGACACTGTTTGGATTTACAAATTGAGGGCAACGCTAGCACTCGTGCAGCGCCCCTGGGAGCAGACTAGTATGGAAGGTTCTGGCTCTGGAGATGATTGGCTGGCCGAGGTGAGGCAGCGAGTGGCCGAGTATGGGGATGATATACCCATGGAGACACGCCGGGTGATCTGGAACCAGGTCATGGCCGAGCGAAACACAAGGCTGGACCGAGAATTCCGGTTGGCGAAAGAGAGGAAGTATGCTCAGCAGCAGGAGCGTTACAGCAGCCGAGTAGAGGCTGCATCCGAGGAGGTTAGCCGTCTTTCCCTGAGGCGGCGGGAAGAACCCGAAGTGGGGGTCCTCATAGACTGGTCCTGTGAGGAACCACAACAGGCAGGTAGAGATGGGACCAAGGTCTCTCCACCGGGATGCTGGGCAGCCGGCCCAGATCCCCAGCAGCAGCCAGAGTTGCCAGGTGGGGAAGCAGGTGGCCCTTACTCACAAATGTTGAGGGGCCTCACGGATTGGTCCTGGGAAGACTCACAGATGGCAGGTGGAGATGGGACTGCGGTCTCTCTACCGGCCCTACAGGGATGCTGGGCAGTCGGCCCAGATCCCCAGCGGCAGTGTGCGTTACAGGGAGCTGAAGGTGCCGTTCTTGCTCCCCAGCGGCAGTCTACGGTGCAGGGAGAGGAGCCTGTTATCCCCTCTCCCCAGCGGTTGAAGGTGTGTAAGGGAGAGGAGTTTGTTATTCCCTCTCCCCAGCGGCAGCACAGCTCACCAAGGGGAGACAGTAAGCCCCTCACCAGCGCAGATGGGACCGTGGTCTCTGCGCCCTGCCTACAGGGAGTACAGAGGGTCAGCCCTGCTCCCCAGCGGCTGAAAGTGTGTAAGGGAGAGGAGTTTGTTACCCCCTCTCCCCAGCGGCAGCTTAGCACACCAAGGGGAGACAGTAAGCCCCACACCAGCGCAGATGGGACCGTGGTCTCTGCGCCCAAGTTACAGGGAGCTGAAGGGGCCGTCCTCCCTCCCCAGCGGCAGTGTGATTTGTTGGGAATTGGGAGCCCAGTCTCCATTCCCCAGCGGCAGAGTATCCAGCAGGGAATGGAGAGCCCAGCCCCCTTTCCCCCTCAGCAGGACTCTGTGCTGGGAGGAGAGACAGTCGGTCTCCCTCCGCAGAGACGGGAAGTATGTATGGGAGAGGAGATTGTTACCATCTCTCCCCAGCGGCGGATCATTAATGTACAGGGAATAGAGAGCCCAGTCTCCATTCCCCAGCGGCAGAGTGTTCTAATGGGAGAGGAGCTGGTTACCACCTCTCCCCAGCGGCAGCTTAATGTACCAGGGGGAGACTGTAAGCCCCACACCTGTGCAGATGGGACAGTGGTCTCTGCACTTCCAGCACAGGGGGTAGGGACGGTCGGTCCTGCCCCCCCACGACAGGGCTGTTTAGCCAAAGGGGAGACAGTCTGTCTCCAGCAGCAGAGCTGTGTACCCAGAGGGGAGACGGTCGGTCTCCCCCTCCCACAACCAGGCTCCAATCAGGCTACTTCAGTGGTAGCGCTGGCACCAGGGCAGAGTACCGCTGGTCTCTGCCCACTCAGAAACCCACCAAGGCAGACTACCAGTCCCCCACACAGCCGTGGTGAGGCACCTGGACCTGGACAAAGTTCTCCTCTACCCAGGTGTAGTAACCAGTTATTGTGGGTGGGAGGTACTGCTGTTTGTGCTTCATGGGTGGGTTGCTGGACTAACCAGGGCACGGACCGGCAGGAGGTCAGATACCCTGTTAGTCTGGGGGGTAAAGGGGAGAAGTGTGGCGAAACCGAACTCGCCACGTGTCCTTGGAGGGGGCTGCTTGCCCGCCTCTTGCCTTTGGACTATGGACCAGACTTTATGGGAATGTGATACCCCAGATAGCCATACCATGGAGCCTATCTATATAATGAAAGACTATGGGAAAGACTTTAGCTCCATGGCAATTGTACTGTGTGAGTAGGATCTGCGCGCTATTCGGTAGTTTTGTGCGTGCAGATCCCAGCTATCTGGGGATAGGTGAAATGTCTGTGTGTTATGTGTAAATGTGACTTTATGTATTTTAAAGTGTTTTATGTTGTTTTGCAACCATGTGGTTAATGGAGTCTGCCTTTAGTCCTGGGTAATTGGATTACTTCTCCAATTAACTCCAGGGCAGAAGGGAGGAAACCAGGGTGCATTGTGGGGATGTTTTTCTGCCAGCCAGAAAGGAACAAAAGATACTTTTAGTAACTTTTTAACCCCTGGTCGGATTCATGCCATTTTTTAATATGTTGTTCCCCTGAATGGATTGATTGTGGATATGTATTTTTATGTGAATGTGATGTATGGTTTTAAAGTTATGAAAGTTGTGTAAAAGTATATGTTACACTGTATGCATAATGGGATTATGTGTCACACTAAGGGGAGGGGATGTGTGGGAGGTAACATCTATGTCATTGGTTCTTTTATGCCTCCCCCTGGGTGTGGCCTGTATGTGTGAGTTGGAAATAAAAGCCAGGCTGGATGAGCCAGTCCAGAGTTCCTGTTTTACCCTCAAAGTGATGTGTCGTCTCATTATTGGGGGAAGGATTTATTGCATGCTGTTCCAGTTGACTGCTAGGAGTACAAGCCTATTCGTATGGTTCCTATTCAATGGTCTACAGCATTCATATGCTTGGGAGAATTTAAAAGGTTTCTCGGATTCGGTGATTGTGGTGTCTGCCAGAGTGCTTGGAGTCCTCAGGAAGCACTAGGAGCATCCATTAACGGAGGTACCAAGTCGGGGTGCCAGGTGATCCGTTACAGCCCTCATCTACCCTGTTAGTCTGGGGGGCAAAGGGGAGAAGTGTGGCGAAACCGACCTCGCCACGTGTCCTTGGAGGGGGCTGCTTGCCCGCCTCTTGCCTTTGGACTATGACCCTGCAGGTTAAACTGTTTATTTTCCCTGCAGAAAGGCTTATTCGTGTGATCTGAGTGCCATTCATCTAATAATGTGCAGTCAGATCAAAGCTATCTGGGGATATGTAGAAATGTGTGTTTTATGTACTAAATGTATCAGTATGTAATTTTATGTCTTTTACTGTCTTTTTGTCTGCCATGTGGATAATGGAGTTTGGCTCTGTCTTTGGGGATAATTAGATTCCTTCTCCAATTATCTCCAGGGCAGAAGGGAGGAAGCCAGGATGCATTGTGGGGATGGTTTTACTTTTACTGTTTGAGCCAGATTAAAATACAATCAGCCAGGGGGAACAAAAGATACTTTTACTAACTTTTGAACCCCTGGTCTGATTCATGCCATTTTTTTATATGTTATTCCCCTGAATGGATTGATTGTGAATATGTATTTTTATGCGAATGTGATGAATATTATAGAAGTTATGAATATGGTGTAAAAGTTATGTTTGAAACTTTACAATAATGGGATTATGTGTCACACTAAGGGGAGGGGATGTGTGGGTTGTACCCAAGATACCATTGGTTGTTTTATGCCTCCCCCTGGGTGTGGCTTGTCTGTGTACAGTTGTAATAAAAGGCAGGCTGGATGTACCAGCCAGCAGTTCTGTTCCTGAAACTGTGTGTCGTCCAGTTATTGGGATTGCTGTGGGGATATCGCTGTGTTACTTTGCCTGCTGGAAACTCTGCCTATGGATCTACTATTGCCTTGTTCCTGAGCCTTCCTGGGATCATCAGTGGAGAATAGCTGTGGGATATCAGCTCTCCGCTACATTGGTTGGCAGCGCTGGGATCCAGACTCACAAGGGAACAAGGATTAATGGAATACGGATGGAGAGTGACTATGCTAAGCTTAAAAGATCCACGCTAAAGGACTTACTGGAAGCAAGAGGGATTGCGGCAAGCAACAAAAAGAAAGCAACTCTCATTGCAGAAGTCATGGCAGAATACCAAACCGAGGACAGGGCAATCCCTGAACAGCAAAACACATCGGATGGGTCAGAACAAGAAGAATTTCAAAGACAAGTGAAATGTAGACTGGCCTTTTATGGAGGAAAAGAAACGCTTGACATTATTTCCAGGACTATGACCGAGGTGCAAGAATTTATGTGGCGCCAAAGGCCACAACCATCCACAGTACGGGACACAGCAAATACCAACAATACAGAGGGTAAGATAAAAATTCCTTACCAAGCGTTTAAAAACTATGTGGAGGCGGAGGAAGACATAGATGCTTTACTCCAAGATTTTGAAAGACTGTGTGCCTTGCATAAAATCAATACGGAGGATTGGGTACCTATTTTGGCTGGGCGGTTGTCTGGGAGGGCAGCAGAAGCTTATAGAACTGTACCAGATGAGGAGATCCGGAACTACAGCCGAGTAAAAGAGATTATATTGGCCCGGTATGCCATAACACCAGAGGCATACCGAAGGCGGTTTCGAGAGTTGAAAAAGGCAGATAAAGACTCACATGCCGAGTGGGCTTGTAGGTTGCAGCGGGCGGCCCTTGGCTGGGTGCAAGCCAGCAAGGCTCGATCCATGGAAGATGTGATACAAATGTTGCTCATGGAACAATTCTATGATGGGGTAACAACGCATGTACAGGAGTGGGTAAGAGACCGCAACCCTGTATCCCTCACAGAGGCGGCTAGGAAGGCGGATGAGTACCTAGATGCACGCAGGTCGCAGAAACCGGTAGCCCCAAAAGTCACAATGAAAACCTTTGGGGGAACAAACTACCCCCCTGTACCACCCCGACAGCTACCACCACCACCACCGGCTGTGCAACCACGTTTCCGCCAACCTAGCTCTGGGCCCTGTCATCACTGCCAGAAGTGGGGGCATTACAAAAGAGAGTGCCCACAACTCCGAGACCGATCCTCATGGATCCGACCAGGACCCCCACCACCCCCGAGAGCCACTGCCCATCACTACCAGGAGGAGCCACCAGTTGCTTATGGCTCCGCGGTTCCTGTCACCACCATAGAACAGTGGGAGGTACTACACGAAGCTAGCCCACTACAAGCCCATGCCGATAACCGCCAGCACCACAGACAGACGGTATACCTGGAGGGAAAAGCAGTACAGGGGCTCCGAGACTCTGGTGCCACTATAACCCTGGTCAAAAGCAACTTGGTCGCTGACAAGGCCAAGACTAACCGGACTATAGCCGTCAGAGTTGCTGGGGGAGCCATCTATCGGCTGGACACTGCCAACGTCCATTTGCATTGGGGAGCGGGGGCAGGGAGGGTGGAGGTGGGGTTGATGCCCCAGTTACCCGCAGAGGTGGTACTGGGAAATGATTTGGGAAAGCTCACATCTGCTTTTGAGCCACAACCCACCATCACTGAGGAAGCACACCCAGTGGTCACCCGACAACAGGCCCGCACCCAGGACTACAACACACTGCCGGAAGTCCAGGTAAGAGAACCTTCCCCTTCCCTAGACTGTGTCCCCTGGTCCCCCCCTAACGAATTTGCAGCAGAGGTGATAACTGACCCTACCTTGCAAGTATATAGAGATAAAGTCACCTCTGATCACCCTGGGGCAGAGGGGGAAAGATTTGTATGGGAGGGACAGCTGTTATACCGGGAGTCTGACAAGAAAGTAGAGGGGTCAGACCCGATTGTGTTAAGGCAATTAGTGGTACCACAGAGGTACCGAGCCGAATTGCTGCGGATAGCACACGACATTCCGCTATCCGGGCATTTAGGGGTTAGTCGGACCAGATACCGACTGACGCAAATTTTCTTTTGGCCGGGAGTTAGCCAGGAAGTACGGAAGTATTGTAATACCTGTGACACGTGCCAGAGGGTGGGGAAGAGGGGAGACCGGCGGAAAGCAAAACTGCATCCGCTACCGATAATTGAGGAACCCTTCCACCGAATAGCGGTGGATATCATAGGCCCCCTCCAGAAACCTAGCCCTTCCGGCAAGAGGTACATCCTCACGGTGGTAGACTACGCTACCCGATACCCCGAGGCAGTGGCCCTGACAAATATCCACGCTGAGACAGTGGCCGAGGCCCTGATGCAGATCTTCTCCCGGGTAGGGTTACCTAGGGAGATCATCTCGGATCAGGGTACTCAGTTTACTGCCGAGATCACCCAACAACTCTGGAGGCTGTGCAATGTTAAGTCCATTATTAGTGCCCCATACCACCCCCAGACCAACGGGCTCTGTGAAAGGTTCAATGGCACCTTAAAGCAAATGCTCCGAACCTTTGCTGAGACCCATAAGGACTGAGAGCGATTCCTCTTTGCTGAGACCCATAAGGACTGAGAGCGATTCCTCTTTGCTTACAGGGAAGTGCCTCAGGAATCAACGGGATTTTTCCCATTTGAGTTATTATTTGGGAGGAGGGTAAGAGGACCCCTAGATCTCATCCGAGAACATTGGGAGGGAGACCGGAGTGCAGACGGTACCCCCATCATACCCTATGTGTTGGCACTTCGGGACCGACTGGAGGCCCTAACTAAGACAGTAGGAGAGAACCTCCAGGCGGCCCAGACGCGTCAGCGTACATGGTATGATCGGGGCGCCAGGGACCGTAGCTTCCAGGTGGGACAGAAAGTTTGAATTTTAAAACCTGTCCGACATGATAAGCTGCAGGCCGCATGGCAAGGCCCTTATAGAGTCGTGGAACAGAGATGTGACACCACTTACATAATTGGCCCCTGCACAGGAACTGGAGGGCGACTCATGCTCCATGTGAACATGCTAAAGCCCTACCGGGAATGTTCAGAGGAGGTGACAGCGATTTGTGCACCCACCTCCGACGAGTGTGACAGCCTTCCCCTTCCAAATCTGCTGGAAGATGGGAAGCTGTCTGGAAATTTAGGAGAAGATGTACTGGGAGACCGGCTGAGTCCACAGGAGCGTATCGAGGTACAGCAGCTGTTGCGAGAGAAGCAAGAAACTTTCTCTAATGTACCTGGGTACACTCCTCTGGCAACTCACCGGGTCGAGACCCCAGGGCAACTTCCCATGCGCCAGACCCCCTACCGCATCCCAGAAGCGGTGAGAGAAAACATGCCCAAGGAGATCGATGAGATGCTCCAACTGGGGGTGATAGAGCCCTCAGATAGCCCATGGGCCTCTCCGGTAGTCCTCGTGCCGAAGCGAGACGGTACGACTCGCTTCTGCATGGACTATAGGAGAGTAAATGAGAAAACCGTGTCAGACGCCTATCCTATGCCCCGGATAGACGAGTTACTAGACAGAATGGCCAGGGGCCAATACCTCACCACTATTGACTTGTGTAAAGGATATTGGCAAATCCCCCTGGCCCCAGACGCCATCCCGAAGTCGGCCTTTGTCACCCCATTTGGCTTGTATCAGTTTAAGGTCATGCCATTTGGGATGAAAAACGCCCCAGCTACCTTCCAGAGGATGGTAGATCGACTTCTGGATGGATTCCAGGACTATACCTGTGCCTACCTGGACGATATTGCTATTTTTAGCAATACGTGGCAAGAACACTTGGCTCATATAGGAGCTGTACTAGACAGGATAAGGGAAGCTGGTTTGACCCTGAAGCCGGCTAAGTGTAGTATCGAAATGGCTGAGGTGCAGTACCTGGGACATAGAGTAGGGTGCGGTAAACAGAAGCCCGAACCTGCCAAAGTAGAGGCCGTAGCTCAGTGGCCCACCCCTAGGACTAAGACCCAGGTGTTAGCATTTCTAGGGACCGCGGGGTATTACAGGAAGTTTGTCCCCAATTATAGCGCCCTGGCCAAACCCCTCACAGACCTGACCCGTAAGAACCTTCCCCGCCAAGTAAACTGGACCCCGGAGTGTGAGCAGGCATTCCAACAACTGAAAAATGCACTGATAAATGCCCCTGTATTGGCAGCTCCCAATCCAACTAAACTTTCTTGTTCACACAGACGCTTCTATGTTTGGATTGGGAGCAGTACTGAGCCAAGTCGGGGCCGATGGCGGAGAACATCCCGTGGCTTACATCAGTCGTAAGCTGTTACCTAGAGAAGTAAGCTACGCCGCCATCGAAAAAGAATGCCTGGCTGTGGTGTGGGCCCTAAAGAAACTGCAGCCCTATCTGTACGGACAGCCCTTTTCCTTGCTCACGGATCACAACCCGTTAGTATGGCTGAACCGGGTGGCTGGGGACAATGCCAGGCTGCTGCGCTGGAGTTTGGCGCTGCAGCCCTTTGACTTTAATATCCAGTACCGACCGGGTAAGCAGAATGGAAATGCTGACGGGTTGTCCAGACAAACTGACCTAGAAAAATGATCCCCAAGCCGATCCGTGTTGGATCAGACTGTGTATGCCGGCTTGTGGGCAAGGGGGAGCAGTGTAGCTGAACCCTATTGTGGCTGTCCTCCCTGTATTATGGATTGCCCTCATCTACCCTGTTAGTCTGGGGGGCAAAGGGGAGAAGTGTGGCGAAACCGACCTCGCCACGTGTCCTTGGAGGGGGCTGCTTGCCCGCCTCTTGCCTTTGGACTATGGCCCTGCAGGTTAAACTGTTTATTTTCCCTGCAGAAAGGCTTATTCGTGTGATCTGAGTGCCATTCATCTAATAATGTGCAGTCAGATCAACGCTATCTGGGGATATGTAGAAATGTGTGTTTTATGTACTAAATGTATCAGTATGTAATTTTATGTCTTTTACTGTCTTTTTGTCTGCCATGTGGGTAATGGAGTTTGGCTCTGTCTTTGGAGATAATTAGATTCCTTCTCCAATTATCTCCAGGGCAGAAGGGAGGAAGCCAGGATGCATTGTGGGGATGGTTTTACTTTTACTGTTTGAGCCAGATTAAAATACAATCAGCCAGGGGGAACAAAAGATACTTTTACTAACTTTTGAACCCCTGGTCTGATTCATGCCATTTTTTTATATGTTATTCCCCTGAATGGATTGATTGTGAATATGTATTTTTATGCGAATGTGATGAATATTATAGAAGTTATGAATATGGTGTAAAAGTTATGTTTGAAACTGTACAATAATGGGATTATGTGTCACACTAAGGGGAGGGGATGTGTGGGTTGTACCCAAGATACCATTGGTTGTTTTATGCCTCCCCCTGGGTGTGGCTTGTCTGTGTACAGTTGTAATAAAAGGCAGGCTGGATGTACCAGCCAGCAGTTCTGTTCCTGAAACTGTGTGTCGTCCAGTTATTGGGATTGCTGTGGGGATATCGCTGTGTTACTTTGCCTGCTGGAAACTCTGCCTATGGATCTACTATTGCCTTGTTCCTGAGCCTTCCTGGGATCGTCAGTGGAGAATAGCTGTGGGATATCAGCTCTCCGCTACATAGGGCTGTCGCAAATCAAGCGCCTCACTGGCATGTTGTTGCGCCGCTCGATATCGGCAAAGTGAGCCATGGCCGTGTAGGAACACCTGAAATGGCCACACACCTTCCTGGCCTGCTTCAGGACATCCTGTAAGCCTGTGTACTTATGCACAAAGCGTTGTACGATCAGATTACACACATGTGCCATGCACGGCACATGTGTCAACTTGCCCAACTTCAATGCCGCTATCAAATTTTTTCCGTTGTCACACACCACTTTGCCGATATCCAGTTGCTGCGGAGTCAGCCACTTTTCCACCTGTGCGTTCAGGGCGGACAGGAGTGCTTGTCCAGTGTGACTCTCTGCTTTCAAGCAAGTCAAACCCAAGACGGCGTGACACTGCCGTATCCGGGATGTGGAATAGTACTTGGGGAGCTGGGGGGGGTGCCGTTGATGTGGAGCAAGAAGCAGCGGCACAAGAGGACTCAGCCGAGGAGGTTATGGAAGAGGATGGAGTAGGAGGAGTAGAGGAGGTGGCAGCAGGACTGCCTGCAATTCGTGGCGGTGTCACCAACTCCTCTGCAATGCCACGCATTCCTTGCTTGTCAGCCGTCAGCAGGTTTACCCAATGCGCAGTGTAGGTGATATACCTGCCCTGACCATGCTTTACAGACCAGGTATCAGTGGTCAGATGGACCCTTGCCCCAACACTGTGTGCCAGACATGCCATGACTTCCTTTTGCACAATCGAGTACAAGTTGGGGATTGCCTTTTGTGAAACGAAATTCCGGCCGTGTACCTTCCACTGCGGTTTCCCAATAGCTACAAATTTTTTGAACGCCTCAGACTCAACCAGATTGTATGGTAAAAGCTGGCGGGCTAATAGTTCGGACAAGCCAGCTGTCAGACGCTGGGCAAGGGGGTGACTTGGTTACATTCGCTTCTTACGCTCAAACATGTCCTTGACAGACACATGACTGTGGGCAGATGAGCGGGAACTGTTTTATGAAGCACAGGTCATGTCAAACTAACTTGATTGCGTTCTACGAAGAAGTAAGTAGAAGTATAGATCAGGGTGTTGCAGTGGATGTGATCTATTTGGATTTTGCCAAGGCATTTGATACAGTTCCACACATAAGATTAGTGTTCAAACTCAAGGAAATCGGTCTCGATGAAAATGCTTGTTCTTGGGTAGAACATTGGCTTAAAAACAGAATACAAAGAGTTGTCGTTAATGGTAAATTTTCAAGCTGGACAGAGGTGGCAAGTGGTGTCCCTCAGGGGTCTGTTCTGGGACCCCTTCTATTTAACATTTTTATAAATGATCTTGAAGACCGCATTTAAAGTCATGTTTCAGTGTTTGCAGATGACACAAAACTTTGTAAAATAATACAATGTGAGCAAGATATTACTTTGCTGCAGAAGGATTTAGATAGACTGGAGGACTGGGCACTCAAATGGCAGATGGAATTTAATGTTGAAAAATGCAAAGTTATGCACTTCGGCGTAAAGAATACACAAGCAACGTATACCCTTAATGGAAGTGAATTAGGGATAACAACACACGAAAAGGACTTGGGAATTGTTATAGACAACAAACTATGCAACAATGTGCAATGTCAATCAGCAGTGGCCAAGGCCAGTAAGGTATTGTCATGCATGAAAAAGGGCATTCATTCTCGGGACGAGAATATCATTTTGCCTCTCTATAAATCACTGGTAAGACCACATATTGAATATGCTGTGCAATTTTGGGCACCTGTTCTAAAGAAGGATATCATGGCACTAGAAAAAGTGCAGAGGCGGGCTACAAAATTAATAAAAGGAATGGAACATATCAGCTATGAAGAAAGGTTAACAAATTTAAACCTATTTAGTTTAGAAAAACGTCGCCTGAGAGGGGATATGATAACATTATACAAATATATTCGGGGCCAATACAAACCATTGTGTGGAAATCTATTCACAAACCGGACTTTACATAGGACACGAGGCCATGCGTTTAGACTGGAAGAAAGAAGATTTCGTCTAAGGCAAAGGAAAGGTTTTTTTACTGTAAGAACAATCAGGATGTGGAATTCTCTGCCTGAAGAAGTGGTTTTATCAGAGTCCATACAGATGTTCAAACAGCTACTAGATGCATACTTGCAAAGACAGAATATTCAAGGATATAATCTTTCAATGTAGGGTAATATGTGCTTGATTCAAGGCTTGTTGCAAAATTGTGCTTCAAACTGGGTTTTTTTTGTTTTTTTTTGCCTTTTGGATCAACAGCAAAAAACAGGTGTGAGGAAGGCTGAACTTGATGGACGCAAGTCTCTTTTCAGCTATGTAACTATGTAAGGCGGGAGACGGAGTGGCAGATGGTTGAGAGGGGGCAAGAAGGACAGCAGTGGATGATGTGGCTGAAGATGCTGGACCAGGAGGAGGATGGCGGCTTAGAGTAGGCGTGCTGCTTGTACTCATGTGTTGATCCCATAGGCGTTTGTGATGTGAGATCATGTGCCTACGCAAAGCAGTTGTACCTAGGTGGGTGTTGGACCTCCCACGACTCAGTTTCCTTTGGCACAGGTTGCAAATGGCAGACACACAAAAAAAATGCCACATTGCTGAGCTCTGCAATGACGGCATTCTGGTGGTGGACACAGCATGCGTTGATTGGCGTGCTGTCGGGCTGACCCCGGGTGCCGATGCATGCTGTCTGACTGTGCCACTAGCTCCTTGCGACGACCCCCCCCTGCTTCCAACTCGTCTCCTTCTCCTCTCTGTCTCCCCATCTGAACTTTCGCCTTGTTCTTCTTCTTGCCGAGCGGGCACCCACGTGACATCCATGGACGCATCGTCATCATCAACCACTTCGCTTGTATCTGACAACTCAGAAAAGGAAGCAGCAGCGGGTACAACATCATCATCATCACACCGTTCCTCTATGTGTTTAATGCTGCCTGCCTGAGACATATCCCTGTTATCTATATCCTCTAGCAATAATGGTTGCGCATCACTCATTTCTTCAAACGGGTGTGTGAATGACTCCTCTGACATACCAAGTAAAGCGGCTGTGGTGCTAGTTTTGGTGGTGGCGGCAGGCGGGTGAGTGCTATCTTGAGAGGTGCCTGAAGCTAAGCTGGAGGAGGATGGTGCGTCAAGGTTCCGAGCGGAGGCTGTACAAGATTGGGTGTCCTGTGTTAGCCAGTCAACTAAGTCCTCAGAACTTTTCAAGTTCAGGGTAGGTGGCTTCTGAAAACTGGGCATTATTCTAGGGCAAAAGGGAATCACAGCACCACGACCACGACGGCCCCTGCGGGGAGGCCTGCCTCTGCCTGTCTTTTTTTGGGGGATTAGTGGTACTATGCGTGCAAGCTACTGTGAGACCAGATATGATTGGCAATGTGAACTGTAACAGTTCTGCAGAGCACACACTGTAGGCCTGAGACACCCGCTTGAAGACAAGTAACTGCTATTCAATCTATAACAGTGAAAAACAAATTTTGGTTTTAAAAGCACGCTATAGAGACACCAGATATGATTGGCAATGTGCACTGGAACAGTTCTGCAGAGCACACACTGTAGGCCTGAGACACCCGCTTGAAGACAAGTAACTGCTATTCAATCTATAACAGTGAAAAACAAATTTTGGTTTTAAAAGCACGCTATAGAGACACCAAATATGATTGGCAACTGTAAAAGCACGCTGGAACAGGTCTACAGAGCACACGCTGAAGTAGGCCTGACACCCAGACGCTTGCAGACAACTAACTGATCTTCTATTACAGTGAAAAAAAATGATTTCTTTAAAATCTAAAGCTTAAGCTATTGTTAAAACAGATATGAGTGGTGGCACTGACTGTGCAAATGGGCAAGGCATCCAACCTGACACAGAAGCTGGCAGGCAGGCAACTGCTCTTCTATTACAGTGAAAACAAATTATTTATTTTAAATGTAAAGCTTAACCAATTGTTAAAACAGATATGAGTGGTGGCACTGGGCAAGTAGGCACAGTATCCAATGTGAACCTCACACAGAAGCTGGCAGGCAGGCAACTGCTCTTCTATTACAGTGGAAACAAAATTTTGGTTGTAAAAGCACGCTATAGAGACACCAGATATGAGTGGCAACTGTCAAAGCACGCTGGCACAGGTCTGCAGAGCACACGCTGAAGTAGGCCTGACACCCAGACGCTTGCAGACAACTAACTGCTCTTCTATTACAGTGAAAAAAAAATATTTATTTTAAATGTAAAGCTTAACCAATTGTTAAAACAGATATGAGTGGTGGCACTGGGCAAGTAGGCAAAGTATCCAATGTGAACCTCACACAGAAGCTGGCAGGCAGGCAACTGTTCTTCTATTACAGTGAAAAAAAATATTTATTTTAAATGTAAAGCTTAACCAATTGTTAAAACAGATATGAGTGGTGGCACTGGGCAAGTAGGCACAGTATCCAATGTGAACCTCACACAGAAGCTGGCAGGCAGGCAACTGCTCTTCTATTACAGTGGAAACAAAATTTTGGTTGTAAAAGCACGCTATAGAGACACCAGATATGAGTGGCAACTGTCAAAGCACGCTGGCACAGGTCTGCAGAGCACACGCTGAAGTAGGCCTGACACCCAGACGCTTGCAGACAACTAACTGCTCTTCTATTACAGTGAAAAAAAAATATTTATTTTAAATGTAAAGCATAACCAATTGTTAAAACAGATATGAGTGGTGGCACTGGGCAAGTAGGCACAGTATCCAATGTGAACCTCACACAGAAGCTGGCAGGCAGGCAACTGCTCTTCTATTACAGTGGAAACAAAATTTTGGTTGTAAAAGCACGCTATAGAGACACCAGATATGAGTGGCAACTGTCAAAGCACGCTGGCACAGGTCTGCAGAGCACACGCTGAAGTAGGCCTGACACCCAGACGCTTGCAGACAACTAACTGCTCTTCTATTACAGTGATAAAAAAAATATTTATTTTAAATGTAAAGCTTAACCAATTGTTAAAACAGATATGAGTGGTGGCACTGGGCAAGTAGGCACAGTATCCAATGTGAACCTCACACAGAAGCTAGCAGGCAGGCAACTGCTCTTCTATAACAGTGAAAAAAAAATATTTATTTTAAATGTAAAGCTTAACCAATTGTTAAAACAGATATGAGTGGTGGCACTGGGCAAGTAGGCACAGTATCCAATGTGAACCTCACACAGAAGCTGGCAGGCAGGCAACTGCTCTTCTATTACAGTGGAAACAAAATTTTGGTTGTAAAAGCACGCTATAGAGACACCAGATATGAGTGGCAACTGTCAAAGCACGCTGGCACAGGTCTGCAGAGCACACGCTGAAGTAGGGCTGACACCCAGACGCTTGCAGACAACTAACTGCTCTTCTATTACAGTGAAAAAAAATATTTATTTTAAATGTAAAGCATAACCAATTGTTAAAACAGATATGAGTGGTGGCACTGGGCAAGTAGGCACAGTATCCAATGTGAACCTCACACAGAAGCTGGCAGGCAGGCAACTGCTCTTCTATTACAGTGGAAACAAAATTTTGGTTGTAAAAGCACGCTATAGAGACACCAGATATGAGTGGCAACTGTCAAAGCACGCTGGCACAGGTCTGCAGAGCACACGCTGAAGTAGGCCTGACACCCAGACGCTTGCAGACAACTAACTGCTCTTCTATTACAGTGAAAAAAAAAATATTTATTTTAAATGTAAAGCTTAACCAATTGTTAAAACAGATATGAGTGGTGGCACTGGGCAAGTAGGCACAGTATCCAATGTGAACCTCACACAGAAGCTGGCAGGCAGGCAACTGCTCTTCTATTACAGTGGAAACAAAATTTTGGTTGTAAAAGCACGCTATAGAGACACCAGATATGAGTGGCAACTGTCAAAGCACGCTGGCACAGGTCTGCAGAGCACACGCTGAAGTAGGCCTGACACCCAGACGCTTGCAGACAACTAACTGCTCTTCTATTACAGTGAAAAAAAAAATATTTTAAATGTAAAGCTTAACCAATTGTTAAAACAGATATGAGTGGTGGCCCTGGGCAAGTAGGCACAGTATCCAATGTGAACCTCACACAGAAGCTGGCAGGCAGGCAACTGCTCTTCTATTACAGTGGAAACAAAATTTTGGTTGTAAAAGCACGCTATAGAGACACCAGATATGAGTGGCAACTGTCAAAGTACGCTGGCATGGTTGTGCAGGGCACACGCTGAAGGAAGGCCTGACAGAGCCGCTTGAAGGACACTGACTGTCTGCTATTAGCTTACACTGGAAACCTTTTTTCTTTGTAAAAGCACGCTAAAGAGACACCAGATATGATTGGCAACTGTCAAAGCACGCTGGCACAGGTCTGCAGAGCACACGCTGAAGTAGGCCTGACACCCAGACGCTTGCAGACAACTAACTGATCTTCTATTACAGCGAAAAAAAATGATTTCTTTAAAATCTAAAGCTTAACCAATTGTTAAAACAGATATGAGTGGTGGCACTGGGCAAGTGGGCACAGTATCCAATGTGAACCTCACACAGAAGCTGGCAGGCAGGCAACTGCTCTTCTATTACAGTGAAAAAAATTTTTTATTTTAAATGTAAAGCTTAACCTATTGTTAAAACAGATATGAGTGGTGGCACTGGGCAAGTGGGCACAGTATCCAATGTGAACCTCACACAGAAGCTGGCAGGCAGGCAACTGCTCTTCTATTACAGTGAAAAAAAATTATTTATTTTAAATCTAAAGCTTAACCAATTGTTAAAACAGATATGAGTGGTGGCACTGGGCAAGTGGGCACAGTATCCAATGTGAACCTCACACAGAAGCTGGCAGGCAGGCAACTGCTCTTCTATTACAGTGAAAAAAAAAAAAATTATTTTAAATGTAAAGCTTAACCTATTGTTAAAACAGATATGAGTGGTGGCACTGGGCAAGTAGGCACAGTATCCAATGTGAACCTCACACAGAAGCTGGCAGGCAGGCACCTGCAATTACATTACACAGCAAAAAAAAAAAAAAAAAAAAGCAGCCTGATGTTATAGCCCTAAAAAGGGCTTTTTGGGGGTGCTGTCCTTACAGCAGAGATCAGATGAGTCCTTCAGGATTGTAGTGGACACTGAATACCCTAGCCTAGCTATCAATTTCCCTATCTAATCAGCAGCAGCTAAACTTTCCCTCCTCTCACTAAGCATGCATCTTCCGAATGAATCGAAAATGGATGCTGGGAGGGAGGTTGGAGGGTGTGGAAGGGAGGGAGTGCTGCTGATTGGCTGGAATGTGTCTGCTGACCGAGAGGCACAGGGCCAAAGTTTGCCCAATGATGACGAATAGGGGGCGGATCGAACTGCGCATGTGTCCGCCCGCCACGGCGAACGCGAACACGCTAATTTCGCCAGGAACTGTTCGCCGGCGGACAGTTCGGTACATCACTACTTACTACTCCTAGACCGGAACTTATTATAAAACAGTCTTGCCGACATTGGCTTCTTACGCTCAAACATGTCCTTGACAGACACATGACTGTTGGCAGATGAGCGGGAACTGCTCAAGGCGGGAGACGGAGTGGCGGATGGTTGAGAGGGGGCAAGGAGGACAGCAGTGGTTGACGTGGCTGAAGATGCTGGACCAGGAGGAGGATGGCGGCTTAGAGTAGGCGTGCTGCTTGTACTCATGTGTTGATCCCATAGGCGTTTGTGATGTGAGATCATGTGCCTACGCAAAGCAGTTGTACCTAGGTGGGTGTTGGACCTCCCACGACTCAGTTTCCTTTGGCACAGGTTGCAAATAGCAGACACACAAAAAAAATTCCTCACTGCTGAGCTCTGCAATGACGGCATTCTGGTGGTGGACACAGCATGCGTTGATTGGCGTGCTGTCGGGCTGACCCCAGGTGCCGATGCATGCTGTCTGACTGTGCCACTAGCTCCTTGCGACGACCTCCCCCTGCTTCCAACTCGTCTCCTCCTCCTCCTCTCTGTCTCCCCATCTGAACTTTCGCCCTGTTCTTCTTCTTGCCGAGCGGGCACCCACGTGACATCCATGGATGCATCGTCATCATCAACCGCTTCACGGGTACAACATCATCATCATCATCACACCGTACATCCATGTGTGTAATGCTGCCTGCCTGAGACATATCCCTGTTATCTACATCCTCTGGCAATAATGGTTGCACATCACTCATTTCTTCAAACGGATGTGTGAATAACTCCTCTGACATACCAAGTAAAGCGGCTGTGGTGCTAGCTTTGGTGGTGGCGGCAGGCGGGTGAGTGGTATCTTGAGGTGCCTGAAGCTAAGCTGGAGGAGGATGGTGCATCAAGGTTCCAAGCGGAAGCTGTAGAAGATTGGGTGTCCTGTGTTAGCCAGCCAACTATGTCCTCAGAACTTTTCAAGTTCAGGGTACGTGGCCTCTGAAAACTGGGCATTATTCTAGGGCCAAAGGGAATCACAGCACCACGACCACGATGGCCCCTGCGGGGTGGCCTGCCTCTGCCTGTCATTTTTTTGGGGATTAGTGGTACTATGCGTGCAAGCTACTGTGAGACCAGATATGAGTGGCAATGTGCACTGGCAGAGGTCTGCAGAGTACACGCTGTAGGCCTGACACACCCGCTTGAAGACAACTAACTGCTATTCAATCTATAACAGTGAAAAAAGTTTTTGGTTTTAAATGCACGCTATTGTGACACCAGATATGAGTGGCAATGTGCACTGGCAGAGGTCTGCAGAGCACACACTGAAGGCCTGACACACTCACTTTAAGGACACTGACTGCTATTAGCTTACACTGAAAAACGTTTTTTCTTTGTAAATGCACGCTATAGAGACACCAGATATGAGTGGCAACTGTCAAAGTACACTGGCAGAGGTCTGCAGAGCACACGCTGAAGGCCTGACACACCCGCTTTAAGGACACTGACTGCTACTAGCTTACACTGAAAAACTTTTTTTTCTTTGTAAAAGCACGCTATAAAGACACCAGATATGAGTGGCAACTGTCAAAGTACACTGGCAGGGGACTGCAGAGCACACGCTGAAGGCCTGACACACCCGCTTTAAGGACACTGACTGCTATTAGCTTACACTGAAAACCTTTTTTTCTTTGTAAAAGCACGCTATAGAGACACCACATATGAGTGGTGGCACTGACTGGGCAAATGGGCACAGTATCCACTGTGAGCCTGACACAGAAGCTGGCAGGCAACTAACTGCCATTCAATCTATTACAGTGAAAACTATTTTTTTCTTTTTAAATGTCAAGCATAAGCTATTGTGACACCAGATATGAGTGGTGGCACTGGGCAAATGGGCACAGTATCCACTGAGCCTGAAACAGAAGCTGGCAGAGAACTAACTGCTATTCAATTTATTACAGTGAAAAAAAATGTCTCGTTTTAAATGTCAAGCTTAAGCTATTGTGACACCAGATATGAGTGGTGCCACTGGGCAAATGGGCACAGTATGCACTGTGAGCCTGACACAGAAGCTGGCAGGCAGGCAACTGCAATTACATTACACAGAAAAAAAAAGCAGACTGATGTTCTAGCCCTAAAAAAAGCTTTTTGGGGTGCTGTTCTTACAGCAGAGATCAGATGAGTCCTTCAGGACTGTAGTGGACACGGAATACCCTAGCCTAGCTATCAATTTCCCTATCTAATGAACAGCAGCTACACTTTCCCTCCTCTCACTAAGCATGCAGCTTCAGAATGAATCTAAAATGGATGCTGGGAGGGAGGTGGGAGGGTGTGGAAGGGAGGGTCTGCTGCTAATTTGCTGGAATGTGTCTGCTGACCGTGAGGCACAGGGTCAAAGTTTGCTCCATGATGACGAATAGGGGGCGGATCGAACCGCCCATGTGTTCGCCTGCGGCGGCGAACGGGAACACGCTATGTTCGCCAGGAACTATTCGCCAGCGAACAGTTCGGTACATCACTACCCGACAGATTACTGGTGCCCTCCAACCCCGATATTACCAAATGCCCCTCCGACTTACACCAGGCCCAACACATGTGGATGAGAATGGCCAATTACAACGGGCAGATCCAGTGTTTGTATATGTCCCCTTCACTACGACTGATTTATTTAACTGGAAGACTCATAACTCTTCATATACTGACAAACCTCAAGTCATGACAGATTTGGTTACTTCTATTATCCAAACACATAATCCCACCTGGGCCGATTGCCAGCAATTATTATTAACTTTATTTAATTGTGAGGAAAGGACCCAGAATAATCAGGCGGCTATTAAAGCGCTTGAGGAAACGGCCCGTACTCAAAATCAGTTGTGTGGGCTGCAGCCCATTATCCAAATGTCGATCCAAATTGGAATGTGAATGGTGCTGACATGCCCCAGCTAAGAGCTTATAGGGAAGCCATAATTGCTGGCATGAAGGCAATTAATATGTCAAAGACGGCTGAGGTGTTGCAAAAGGTTGATGAGTCACCTAGTACCTTTTCTGAGAGATTATTGGAGTCACATATATTGTATACTCCTTTTAATCCAGAGGCTCCTGAGAATTCTAGGATGATTAATTCAGCATTTGTCAGCCAGGCCCAAGGTGATATTAAAAGGAAATTGCAGAAAATAGAGGGATTTGTAGGGATGTCCATATCACAGTTAATGGAAATCGCAAATAAAGTATATATGAATAGGGAGACGGAGGTAAAGCGGGAGGAAGAACGTAAGATGAGGAAAAAAGCAGATATGCTAGCGGTAGCTATCTCAAGTGTAGAAAGACAGGGAAGGGAAGTGAATAGAGGAGATGAGAATAGGCTGAGCAAGGGACCTTTAAGTAGGAATCAATGTGCGTATTGTAGAAAGGAGGGACATTGGAAGAGTGAGTGTCCACAGAGAGAGCAGTAGGAAGGTGATAGACAAGGAGAGAGAAGGGTACGAGGAGGTTATAGTGGTAGTTATAGAGGAAGAGGAAGTTTTAGAGGGAATGGTGGGAATAGTAGAGGAAGTGTTCAAGGAGACAGATACTATCCACCCACACAGAGACCTAGAGAAAGAGAGGATAGAGATGTTGTGGGTCTGGCTGACACCATCATGGAAGACTATTGATACCGAGGCTCCATCCCCTTGGTCAAGCGGAGCCTATGGTCGATGTAGCAATAGGGGGGAAGAGAAGTTCTTTCATGATCGACACAGGTGCTGAACATTCCGTGGTGACTAAGATGATGGCTCCACCTTCGGGGAAGACTATAACTGTCATAGGAGCTACTGGGAGAAGCGTAGCTAGACCGGTTCTTAAGAGTCGCGGTTGTATTCTGGGAGGCCATGTGGTGAAGCATCAGTTCCTATATATGCCAGAGTGTCCGATTCAACTTCTAGGACGAGATCTATTATCGAAGCTTCAAGCCCAGATAATCTTTTTACCTAATGGATCAACATCTCTGAAGTTTAAGGGATTACCAAGCATAATGGTGATATCGGTGCCAAGGGAAGAAGAATGGCGCTTCTATTCCATAGTGACAAGTGTTAACCCTAAGAGTGATGAATCCTTATTTGACATTCCAGGAGTATGGGCAGAGAATAATCCACCAGGACTTGCTCGTAATATCCCACCCATACATATTGAACTAAAGCTTGGGGCCTATCCTGTGAGCCTACGTCATTATCACATACCCCAAAAGGCTAAGGAAAACATACAATCCTACTTGGATAAGTTCGTAAGGTATGGCATCCTAAATTTCTGTACTTCCTCCTGGAACACTCCATTATTACCTGTTCAAAAACCAGGATCGGACGAATATCGTCCTGTACAGGATTTGAGAGCAGTTAATGATGTGGTAGTTAGTATACACCCAGTTGTACCCAACCCTTACAATCTGCTTGCTTTGATACCAGGTGGAGCAACCTACTTCACAGTGCTAGATATTAAGGATGCTTTCTTTTGTCTTCGAATTGCTGCTGAGAGTCAACATATCTTTGCTTTCCAATGGGAAGATGCTGTTACAGGTTCAAAGCGTCAGATGACCTGGACCAGACTACCTCAAGGATTCAAGAATTCACCTACCCTATTTGGATCTGCATTAAGCCAGGATTTGCAAGATTTCAAGTCTATCCCAGGAGAATGTGTATTACTTCAATATGTGGATGATCTTTTGATAGCGGCTGTTACTAAAGAGATATGCCAACAAGCCACTTATGATTTGCTTCACATTTTATGGAGAGCAGGATACAAGGTATCGAGGAAGAAAGCGCAATTGTGCCAGCCAAGTGTTAAATATTTAGGATTCCATATATCCGAAGGCCAAAGAATGATGGGACCTGAAAGAAAAGAAGCAGTGTGTCGGATATCTATACCTAAGAATAGAAGACAAGTGCGAGAATTCTTAGGAGTGGCAGGATTCTGCAGGATTTGGATTCCTACTTATGCAATATTGGCGAAACCTCTATACGAAGCTGTGAAAGGAACAGAACATGACCCCTTTTTGTGGACCTCTGAACAACAGAAGGCATTCGAAGATGTTAAGAAAGCACTAATGAGTATACCAGCCCTAGGTCTACCAGATCATACACGTCCTTTCTATCTGTACGTACAAGAGCAAAGAAGAATGTCTGTGGGAGTATTAACTCAATACTTGGGATCATGGCAAAGACCTGGCAAAGAGCTTACATGTCCAAGCAGTTGGATGCAGTGGCCAGTGGTCTTCCACCTTGTCTGCGAGCAGTGGCTGCTGCTGCCCTACTGTTAGCAGAGGCTGACAAGCTCACCTTGGGTCAGGAACTTGATGTGAGAGTACCTCATGCAGTACAGACCCTCTTGGATTATAAGGGAAATCATTGGTTTAGCAACAGTCGAATGACCAAATATCAGGCTATGTTATGTGAAAATCCAAGAGTACACCTCGAAACTGTCAACAATTTGAATCCAGCTACCCTTTTGCCTCAGACTACTGAAAGCCAACATGATTGTTTGGAGATAATGGATGAAGTGTTTTCAAGCAGGCCTGATCTTCATGATTTTCCCATCCAGAATCCAGATATACAGTATTATACTGATGGTAGTAGCTATGTGAAGGAAGGTGTACGTTATGCAGGATATGCGGTAACGACTAAAGATAAGGTGATAGAAGCACGGCCACTGTCGAAAGGGACATCAGCACAGAAGGTGGAACTGATTGCATTAACCAGGGCTTTGCAATTAGCTGAAGGGTTGAGAGTGAATATCTACACTGATTCGAAGTATGCTATTCTAACCACCCATGCCCATGGAGCACTGTATAAAGAAAGGGGATTGCTGAATTCGGAAGGAAAAGAGATCAAGTATGCGGCTGAAATACTCCAACTGTTAGAGGCAGTATGGGAACCAAAGGAAGTCGGTATTATACACTGTAGGGCACATCTGAGAGGTGATAGTGATGTCATCAAAGGAAATCGCATGGCCGACAACGCAGCAAAACATGTCACTGAATCAGGGCAAGAGGAATATGTGGGATATGTTGCAGCCCTTGTACCGGCACCTCTGTCTCAATGGACTCCAATATATACAACCCAAGAGATGGAGTGGATGAAGACTGAAGCTGGGAAATATCTGGAGAATAATTGGTATCAGTTAGAAGATGGAAGAATAGTTATTCCGACATCTCTGGCTATAGAGATTGTTCAAAACTTCCATAGTGGCACACATACTGGAAGAGATAGTATGGAAGAATCTCTTAGAAAACATTTCTATATACCAAGGTTATCTAGTTGGACTCAAGCCATAGTTCAGAGATGTGTTTTGTGTGCCCAAAATAATGCAAGAAAAGACCCTGTCAAACCCCCTGGAGTTCAATATATGGGAGGACTTCCAATGTCAGATCTGCAAATAGATTACACTGTGATGCCTAAATCTGGGGGATATCATTATTTGTTGGTAGCTGTGTGTACCTACTCAGGCTGGGTAGAAGCTTGCCCAACTCGTACAGAAAAGGCAGGAGAAGTTGTACGTTTTCTGTTGCGAGAAGTTATACCCAGTTATGGACTTCCGTGTTCTATCGGATCAGACAATGGTCCAGCCTTTATTCATCACTGCTTGCAACAACTAACTCATGTGCTTGGTATCAAGTGGAAACTTCATACAGCCTATAGACCTCAGAGTTCTGGAAAGGTGGAAAGGATGAACAGAACAATAAAAACCCAATTGGCTAAAATGTGTCAGGAAACTCAGCTCAAGTGGAATGTCCTTTTGCCAATAGCTCTGTTGCGGATACGTAGTACGCCTACCAGAAGAATGGGTCTGTCTCCCTTTGAAATTATGTATGGGCGTCCACCTCCCATACTAAGTAATCTAAGGGGGGACTTAAATCAGTTAGGTGAAGGAATTACTCGGCAGCAGGTTGTAGAGTTGGGTAAAACTATGGAGGAGGTGCAGAAATGGGTGCAAGATAGGTTACCTGTGAACATATATCCACCTGTTCATTCCTATCAACCAGGAGATCAAGTGTGGATAAAATAATGGAATATTGTTCCATTAGGTCCAAAGTTGTTCTTTTATCTACCCCAACAGCTGTAAAGGTGGCAGAGGTGACTCCGTGGATTCATCATTATAGGGTTAAACCAGCATCAAACTCTTGGCAAGCTATCCCAGATCCTGAGAATCCTTGCAAGATCCGGTTGAAGCGTGCAACTCAGTCGGAGTGACGAGGAGATATTGGTACATTTAGAATAACAGATATCAACAAGTAGGTGTTTTGATGGCCATAATAAAGCCTGACCACCTGCCTACGTTTCATAGCCAGAGTGTCTCTGTAGCGGAACCCTATTGTGGCTGTCCTCCCTGTATTATGGATTGCCCTCATCTACCCTGTTAGTCTGGGGGGCAAAGGGGAGAAGTGTGGCGAAACCGACCTCGCCACGTGTCCTTGGAGGGGGCTGCTTGCCCGCCTCTTGCCTTTGGACTATGGCCCTGCAGGTTAAACTGTTTATTTTCCCTGCAGAAAGGCTTATTCGTGTGATCTGAGTGCCATTCATCTAATAATGTGCAGTCAGATCAAAGCTATCTGGGGATATGTAGAAATGTGTGTTTTATGTACTAAATGTATCAGTATGTAATTTTATGTCTTTTACTGTCTTTTTGTCTGCCATGTGGGTAATGGAGTTTGGCTCTGTCTTTGGAGATAATTAGATTCCTTCTCCAATTATCTCCAGGGCAGAAGGGAGGAAGCCAGGATGCATTGTGGGGATGGTTTTACTTTTACTGTTTGAGACAGATTAAAATACAATCAGCCAGGGGGAACAAAAGATACTTTTACTAACTTTTGAACCCCTGGTCTGATTCATGCCATTTTTTTATATGTTATTCCCCTGAATGGATTGATTGTGAATATGTATTTTTATGCGAATGTGATGAATATTATAGAAGTTATGAATATGGTGTAAAAGTTATGTTTGAAACTGTACAATAATGGGATTATGTGTCACACTAAGGGGAGGGGATGTGTGGGTTGTACCCAAGATACCATTGGTTGTTTTATGCCTCCCCCTGGGTGTGGCTTGTCTGTGTACAGTTGTAATAAAAGGCAGGCTGGATGTACCAGTGTCAGGGTACCTGGAGTCTCTACCGTTGAGAGAGGTAGAGACTTAGAAGGTTATCCGTCCGGACGCCATGTCTCCTCGGTCTCCCGCGGTTCACTCGGCCTTGCTAACGCCGGCCGCGAGGGAGTCACTTCCTTTTATAACAGAAGGACCGGAGGTAGACGTCATGACGCTAACCCGAAACATCCTGCCACTCAAATCTCGGGAGACGAATCAGGACTCGCCGGAGGCGTGTCTCCTCTCCCTAGCCAGGATACTTAACGGGGGTTCTCTCATTCACTCATTGCCCTGTCGTGGTTCTAGTCCTTCTAGTCACACAGTGCTTTGTGATTCTCTTGTCTTTTGGTTCTGACCCGGCTTTGTTATTTACTCTCCTGCCTTTCTGTATTCCTTGACCCGGCTTGTCTCTCGCTTACCTGTCTTCTGTTATCCTCGACCTCGGCTTGTCTCTGACCATTCTATTGTAGTTCTATGTTAGTCCGGCCATTCTAAGGACCGGTATACGTATCAGCTACTCTTTGTACTCTGCGTGTTGGATCCCTGACCCGATCCTGACATTACGACAGGGCCATGGATCCTGCAGGTACAAATTGTCAGCTTGGTTCTCCTGATCCTAGGTTTGACGCCATGGACCATAGGATGGATCAGATGGCTCTGGCACTACAGGCGCTGCTGTCTCGCCCTATTAATCCACCTGAGGAGAGGCGTAACACTTCTGCTTCTTCTGTGGGTTCAGGGTTAGAGGTAGCTACTGTAGGTGCTTCTTCCCGAGTTACCCCACCTGTACGTTATGCTGGTTCCCCTGAGAGGTGTCGTGGCTTTTTGAACCAGATCAGTATTCACTTCGAGCTACAGCCCCGTTCATACCCTACTGATAGGGCAAAGGTGGGATTTATTATTACCTTACTCATTGAGAGAGCTCTGAGATGGGCGAATCCGTTGTGGGAGAATGATAATCCATTAGTCTATAACTATAATTCCTTTGTAGCTGCTTTTAAAAGAACTTTTGACCCTCCTGGCAGGAAGGCCAATGCAGCCAGATTACTGTTGCGCCTTAGACAAGACAACCAAACCCTTGTGGATTATGCACTAGAGTTCAGGTCTTTGGCGGCAGAGGTAAAATGGAATGAACAGGCCTATATAGACGTATTCTTAAATGGATTATCTGATGTAATACTTGATGAGGTAGCTACTAGAGAACTTCCCGAGAATCTGGAGGACTTAATTTCCTTTGTCTCCCGTATTGACGAACGCCTAAGGGAGAGACAGAATACTCGAGATAGAACCGCTAAATCTTTCTCTAGACTAGTACCATCATTTCAAGTTGCTGAAACCAAAGATCCACAGGTTTCAGAACCTATGCAGTTAGGCCTTACTCGTCTCTCAGAGGAGGAGAGACAGTACAGGAGAAGAGAGGGACTGTGTATGTATTGTGGGTTCAGAGGTCATGTACGTTTGAGCTGTCCCAGCCGTCCGGGAAACGCTCGCACCTAAGTTTCTCTAGAGGACAGACCTTGGGTGTTTCGATTTTGTCCTCTACTCATAACTACAAAGAACATAGACTCCTTTTACCGGTCTCGTTAACTTGGGAGAAGGGAACTTTAGAAACTATGGCATTGATAGACTCCGGCGCTGCTGAGAGTTTTATCGACCAAAAGTTTCTCACTAAACACACTATCCCATCCCAGTTAAGGAAGACACCCTTGGCTGTTGAAGCCATTGATGGTAGACCTTTAGTTGAGCCTGTGATTTCCCGGGAGACCACACCTCTTTACTTAACTATTGGTATTCTACACAAGGAGGAAATATCCCTACTACTCATTTCATCCCCTTCTGTTCCCATAGTCCTGGGATATTCCTGGCTTAAGAAACATAACCCCGTTATAGATTGGAGATCAGGGGAAATAGTTTCTTGGGGCCAGAATTGTCAAGAGAGTTGTTTAAAGAAAGTGTCACCTCTTTGTAGTGTCAACCCAATTAATAACGCTACTGACTCTACCAAAGTACAGATACCGTCCTTGTATCAAGATTTAAAGGCAGTATTTGACAAAAGAAAGGCTGATACCTTACCACCACATAGGCCTTTTGATTGCAAAATTAATTTACTTTCTGGTACCATGCCCCCCAGGGGTCATGTATATCCTTTGTCCACGAATGAGAACTTAGTTCTAGAGGAGTATATTCGTGAAAACCTAGACAAGGGGTTCATTAGAAGATCCTCCTCCCCTGCTGGGGCTGGATTTTTTTTTGTTAAAAAGAAGGATGGCTCTTTAAGACCTTGCATTGACTACCGAGGCCTTAACAAGATAACCATCAGAAATGTTTATCCGATTCCCTTGATCACCGAGCTTTTTGACCGATTAAAAAGTTCTAAAATTTTCACTAAGTTAGACCTTAGAGGTGCTTATAATTTAGTGAGAATCCACGACGGTGACGAGTGGAAAACTGCATTCAATACTCGATATGGGCACTATGAGTATACGGTAATGCCTTTTGGTCTCTGCAATGCTCCGGCAGTATTTCAGGACCTTATTAATGAGGTTCTTAGGGAGTTTCAAGATGACTGTGTAATTGTATACCTTGATGATATTCTTATACATTCCAGGGATATTGAGACTCACCACAGGCAAGTCAGGAGGGTTTTACACAAACTTCTTCAGCATGGCTTATACTGCAAACTAGAGAAATGCAGCTTTGACCAATCCCAAACTACATTTCTTGGTTATGTGATTTCTGGGGAAGGGTTTGAAATGGATCCGGAGAAGCTCCAATCCATACTAGACTGGCCTTTACCTCAGGGTCTCAAGGCTATCCAGAGATTCATTGGTTTCTCTAATTACTACAGACGTTTCATTAAGGGATACTCCTCTATCATTGCTCCCATCACTAACATGACCAAACAAGGGGCTGAGACTAAGAATTGGTCTACTGAAGCTCTTCGGGCTTTTGAGACACTCAAAGAGCTGTTTGCTTCCGCACCAATTTTAGTTCACCCTGATACTACTCTACCTTTCCTACTCGAAGTAGACGCTTCTGAGACAGGTATAGGTGCTGTTCTGTCCCAAAGGTTGGGTGTAGATAAACCACTACATCCTTGTGGATACTTTTCCAAAAAATTGTCCGGTACTGAAAGCAGATATGACATTGGTGACAGGGAACTACTAGCGGTTATAATGGCCTTGAAGGAGTGGAGACATTTATTGGAGGGTACCTTGCATCCTGTTACTATTTTGACGGATCATAAGAACTTATCCTATATTGGGGAGGCTAAACGACTATCATCTAGACAGGTTCGTTGGTCCATATTTCTCACTCACTTCAACTACGTACTCACATATAGGCCAGGTTCTAAGAATTCTAAAGCCGACGCCTTATCTCGCCAATATGAACCTGCTGCCGTATCTGAGCCGGTTTTGTCCTCTATAGTACCCAAGTGTAACATTATCGCTAACACTACTCTCAAAGTTCATTCCCCGCTACTTGATCAGATAAGGAACTTGCAGCATCTGGCACCTAGACTGACTCCGGTTTCCAGACTTTTCGTTCCCCCTGAACTTCAATTGGAGCTCTTACAGTGTCTTCACGAGAGTAAGGTGGCTGGTCATCCGGGTGTCCGCAAGACGTATTCTTTGATCTCCAAGGATTTCTGGTGGCCGTCGTTACGGAAGGATATTAAGGATTTTATCGGGGTTTGTGTGGTCTGTACTAAAACCAAACTACCGCATTCGCTTCCTTGTGGCCTTCTACAACCGCTGGAGATTCCTGACAAACCTTGGTCCTGTGTGGCTATGGACTTTATTGTGGATCTGCCGGTTTCTAAAAAACACACTGTTATCCTCACCGTAGTCGATAGGTTTACCAAGATGGCACATTTCGTACCTTTGCCTAAACTCCCGACTTCTCCTGAATTGGCAGAGGTCTTTGCTAAAGAGATTTTTCGTTTACATGGGATTCCTTCTGAGATCACTTCTGATAGAGGCTCCCAATTTGTTTCACGTTTTTGGAGGTCGTTCTGTTCTCAATTAGGCATCAAATTGAATTTTTCGTCCGCCTATCACCCTCAGTCTAACGGAGCTGCTGAACGAACTAACCAGAAGATTGAGCAATACTTACGTTGTTTTGTTTCCGAACACCAGGACGATTGGGTCGGTTTGATTCCTTGGGCAGAGTTTGCGCACAACAATCTTGTTTGTGACTCCACGCATTCAAGTCCCTTCTTCATGAACTATGGCTTTCATCCATCTATTCTTCCCCCGGTTTCTCCTTCCCAAGGAGTACCGTCGGTTGATGTCCATGTGGCCAACTTGAGGAAGTTGTGGGATCAGACTCGACAGATTCTTCTACACAATTCTGTACTGGTAAAGAAACATGCTGACAAACGTAGAAGGGCGGCTCCGAATTTTGTTCCAGGCGATAGAGTGTGGTTGAGCACTAGGAATATTCGTCTTAAAGTTCCTTCCATGAAGTTCGCTCCTCGTTATATTGGTCCTTACAGGATCTTGACTCGAATTAACCCAGTGGCATATCGTCTAGCTCTTCCAGCTACTTTACGCATCCCGAACTCCTTTCACGTGTCATTGTTGAAACCTCTAATCTGTAACAGATTCTCCTCCACAATCGCCCCTCCGCGCCCTGTTCAGGTGGAGGGTCAGGAGGAGTATGAGGTTAACTCCATTATTGATTCTCGTGTCTCCCGGGGACGAGTACAATATTTAGTTGACTGGAGGGGATATGGTCCTGAGGAGAGGAGTTGGGTACCACAAGAGGATGTTCATGCTCCTCGTCTTCGCAGGGCATTTCACTCCCGCTTTCCATCTCGCCCCGGCTCCTTCCGCCCGGTGGGCGTATCTGAGGGGGGGGGTACTGTCAGGGTACCTGGAGTCTCTACCGTTGAGAGAGGTAGAGACTTAGAAGGTTATCCGTCCGGACGCCATGTCTCCTCGGTCTCCCGCGGTTCACTCGGCCTTGCTAACGCCGGCCGCGAGGGAGTCACTTCCTTTTATAACAGAAGGACCGGAGGTAGACGTCATGACGCTAACCCGAAACATCCTGCCACTCAAATCTCGGGAGACGAATCAGGACTCGCCGGAGGCGTGTCTCCTCTCCCTAGCCAGGATACTTAACGGGGGTTCTCTCATTCACTCATTGCCCTGTCGTGGTTCTAGTCCTTCTAGTCACACAGTGCTTTGTGATTCTCTTGTCTTTTGGTTCTGACCCGGCTTTGTTATTTACTCTCCTGCCTTTCTGTATTCCTTGACCCGGCTTGTCTCTCGCTTACCTGTCTTCTGTTATCCTCGACCTCGGCTTGTCTCTGACCATTCTATTGTAGTTCTACGTTAGTCCGGCCATTCTAAGGACCGGTATACGTATCAGCTACTCTTTGTACTCTGCGTGTTGGATCCCTGACCCGATCCTGACAACCAGCCAGCAGTTCTGTTCCTGAAACTGTGTGTCGTCCAGTTATTGGGATTGCTGTGGGGATATCGCTGTGTTACTTTGCCTGCTGGAAACTCTGCCTATGGATCTACTATTGCCTTGTTCCTGAGCCTTCCTGGGATCGTCAGTGGAGAATAGCTGTGGGATATCAGCTCTCCGCTACATTGGTTGGCAGCGCTGGGATCCAGACTCACAAGGGAACAAGGATTAATGGAATACGGATGGAGAGTGACTATGCTAAGCTTAAAAGATCCACGCTAAAGGACTTACTGGAAGCAAGAGGGATTGCGGCAAGCAACAAAAAGAAAGCAACTCTCATTGCAGAAGTCATGGCAGAATAACAAACCGAGGACAGGGCAATCCCTGAACAGCAAAACACATCGGATGGGTCAGAACAAGAAGAATTTTCAAAGACAAGTGAAATGTAGACTGGCCTTTTATGGAGGAAAAGAAACGCTTGACATTATTTCCAGGACTATGACCGAGGTGCAAGAATTTATGTGGCGCCAAAGGCCACAACCATCCACAGTACGGGACACAGCAAATACCAACAATACAGAGGGTAAGATAAAAATTCCTTACCAAGCGTTTAAAAACTATGTGGAGGCACAGGAAGACATAGATGCTTTCCTCCAAGATTTTGAAAGACTGTGTGCCTTGCATAAAATCAATACTGAGGATTGGGTACCTATTTTGGCTGGGCGGTTGTCTGGGAGGGCAGCAGAAGCTTATAGAATTGTACCAGATGAGGAGATCCGGAACTACAGCCGAGTAAAAGAGATTATATTGGCCCGGTATGCCATAACACCAAAGGCATACCGAAGGCGGTTTCGAGAGTTGAAAAAGGCAGATAAAGACTCACATGCCGAGTGGGCTTGTAGGTTGCAGCGGGCGGCCCTTGGCTGGGTGCAAGCCAGCAAGGCTCGATCCATGGAAGATGTGATACAAATGTTGCTCATGGAACAATTCTATGATGGGGTAACAACGGATGTACAGGAGTGGGTAAGAGACCGCAACCCTGTATCCCTCACAGAGGCGGCTAGGAAGGCGGATGAGTACCTATATGCACGCAGGTCACAGAAACCGGTAGCCCCAAAAGTCACAATGAAAACCTTTGGGGGAACAAACTACCCCCCTGTACCACCCCGACAGCTACCACCACCACCACCGGCTGTGCAACCACGTTTCCGCCAACCTAGCTCTGGGCCCTGTCATCACTGCCAGAAGTGGGGGCATTACAAAAGAGAGTGCCCACAACTCCGAGACCGATCCTCATGGATCCGACCAGGGCCCCCACCACCCCCGAGAGCCACTGCCCATCACTACCAGGAGGAGCCACCAGTTGCTTATGGCTCCGCGGTTCCTGTCACCACCATAGAACAGTGGAAGGTACTACACGAAGCTAACCCACTACAAGCCCATGCCGATAACCACCAGCACCACAGACAGACGGTATACCTGGAGGGAAAAGCAGTACAGGGGCTCCGAGACTCTGGTGCCACTATAACCCTGGTCAAAAGCCACTTGGTCGCTGACAAGGCCAAGACTAACCGGACTATAGCCGTCAGAGTTGCTGGGGGAGCCATCTATCGGCTGGACACTGCCAACGTCCATTTGCATTGGGGAGCGGGGGCAGGGAGGGTGGAGGTGGGGTTGATGCCCCAGTTACCCGCAGAGGTGGTACTGGGAAATGATTTGGGAAAGCTCACATCTGCTTTTGAGCCACAACCCACCATCACTGAGGAAGCACACCCAGTGGTCACCCGACAACAGGCCCGCACCCAGGACTACAACACACTGCCGGAAGTCCAGGTAAGAGAACCTTCCCCTTCCCTAGACTGTGTCCCCTGGTCCCCCCCTAACGAATTTGCAGCAGAGGTGATAACTGACCCTACCTTGCAAGTATATAGAGATAAAGTCACCTCTGATCACCCTGGGGCAGAGGGGGAAAGATTTGTATGGGAGGGACAGCTGTTATACCGGGAGTCCGACAAGAAAGTAGAGGGGTCAGACCCGATTGTGTTAAGGCAATTAGTGGTACCACAGAGGTACCGAGCCGAATTTCTGCGGATAGCACACGACATTCCGCTATCCGGGCATTTAGGGGTTAGTCGGACCAGATACCGACTGACGCAAAATTTCTTTTGGCCGGGAGTAAGCCAGGAAGTACGGAAGTATTGTAATACCTGTGACACGTGCCAGAGGGTGGGGAAGAGGGGAGACCGGCGGAAAGCAAAACTGCATCCGCTACCGATAATTGAGGAACCCTTCCACCGAATAGCAGTGGATATCATAGGCCCCCTCCAGAAACCTAGCCCTTCCGGCAAGAGGTACATCCTCACGGTGGTAGACTACGCTACCCGATACCCCGAGGCAGTGGCCCTGACAAATATCCACACTGAGACAGTGGCCGAGGCCCTGATGCAGATCTTCTCCCGGGTAGGGTTACCTAGGGAGATCATCTCGGATCAGGGTACTCAGTTTACTGCCGAGATCACCCAACAACTCTGGAGGCTGTGCAATGTTAAGTCCATTATTAGTGCCCCATACCACCCCCAGACCAACGGGCTCTGTGAAAGGTTCAATGGCACCTTAAAGCAAATGCTCCGAACCTTTGCTGAGACCCATAAGGACTGGGAGCGGTTCCTGCCGCACCTCCTCTTTGCTTACAGGGAAGTGCCTCAGGAATCAACGGGATTTTCCCCATTTGAGTTATTATTTGGGAGGAGGGTAAGAGGACCCCTAGATCTCATCCGAGAACATTGGGAGGGAGACCGTAGTGCAGACGGTACCCCCATCATACCCTATGTGTTGGCACTTCGGGACCGACTGGAGGCCCTAACTAAGACAGTAGGAGAGAACCTCCAGGCGGCCCAGATGCGTCAGCGTACATGGTATGATCGGGGCGCCAGGGACCGTAGCTTCCAGGTGGGACAGAAAGTTTTAATTTTAAAACCTGTCCGACATGATAAGCTGCAGGCTACATGGCAAGGCCCTTATAGAGTCGTGGAACAGAGATGTGACACCACTTACATAATTGGCCCCTGCACAGGAACTGGAGGGCGACGCATGCTCCATGTGAACATGCTAAAGCCCTACCGGGAACGTTCAGAGGAGGTGACAGCGATTTGTGCACCCACCTCCGACGAGTGTGACAGCCTTCCCCTTCGAGATCTGCTGGAAGATGGGAAGCTGTCTGGAGATTTAGGAGAAGTTGTACTGGGAGACCGGCTGAGTCCACAGGAGTGTATCGAGGTACAGCAGCTGTTGCGAGAGAAGCAAGAAACTTTCTCTAATGTACCTGGGTACACTCCTCTGGCAACTCACCGGGTCGAGACCCCAGGGAAACTACCCATGCGCCAGACCCCCTACCGCATCCCAGAAGCGGTGAGAGAAAACACGCGCAAGGAGATCGATGAGATGCTCCAACTGGGGGTGATAGAGCCCTCAGATAGCCCATGGGCCTCTCCGGTAGTCCTCGTGCCGAAGCGAGACGGTACGACTCGCTTCTGCATGGACTATAGGAGATTAAATGAGAAAACCGTGTCAGACGCCTATCCTATGCCCCGGATAGACGAGTTACTAGACAGAATGGCCAGGGGCCAATACCTCACCACTATTGACTTGTGTAAAGGATATTGGCAAATCCCCCTGGCCCCAGACGCCATCCCGAAGTCGGCCTTTGTCACCCCATTTGGCTTGTATCAGTTTAAGGTCCTGCCATTTGGGATGAAAAACGCCCCAGCTACCTTCCAGAGGATGGTAGATCGACTTCTGGATGGATTCCAGGACTATACCTGTGCCTACCTGGACGATATTGCTATTTTTAGCAATACGTGGCAAGAACACTTGGCTCATATAGGAGCTGTACTAGACAGGATAAGGGAAGCTGGTTTGACCCTGAAGCCGGCTAAGTGTAGTATCGGAATGGCTGAGGTGCAGTACCTGGGACATAGAGTAGGGTGCGGTAAACAGAAGCCCGAACCTGCCAAAGTAGAGGCCGTAGCTCAGTGGCCCACCCCTAGGACTAAGACCCAGGTGTTAGCATTTCTAGGGACCGCGGGGTACTACAGGAAGTTTGTCCCCAATTATAGCGCCCTGGCCAAACCCCTCACAGACCTGACCCGTAAGAACCTTCCCCGCCAAGTAAACTGGACCCCGGAGTGTGAGCAGGCATTCCAACAACTGAAAAATGCACTGATAAATGCCCCTGTCTTGGCAGCTCCCAATCCAACTAAACAATTTCTTGTTCACACAGACGCTTCTATGTTTGGATTGGGAGCAGTACTGAGCCAAGTCGGGGCCGATGGCGGAGAACATCCCGTGGCTTACATCAGTCGTAAGCTGTTACCTAGAGAAGTAAGCTACACCGCCATCGAAAAAGAATGCCTGGCTGTGGTGTGGGCCCTAAGGAAACTGCAGCCCTATCTGTACGGACAGCCCTTTTCCTTGCTCACGGATCACAACCCGTTAGTATGGCTGAACCGGGTGGCTGGGGACAATGCCAGGCTGCTGCGCTGGAGTTTGGCGCTGCAGCCCTTTGACTTTAATATCCAGTACCGACCGGGTAAGCAGAATGGAAATGCTGACGGGTTGTCCAGACAAACTGACTCTGTATTATGGATTGCCCTCATCTACCCTGTTAGTCTGGGGGGCAAAGGGGAGAAGTGTGGCGAAACCGACCTCGCCACGTGTCCTTGGAGGGGGCTGCTTGCCCGCCTCTTGCCTTTGGACTATGGCCCTGCAGGTTAAACTGTTTATTTTCCCTGCAGAAAGGCTTATTCGTGTGATCTGAGTGCCATTCATCTAATAATGTGCAGTCAGATCAAAGCTATCTGGGGATATGTAGAAATGTGTGTTTTATGTACTAAATGTATCAGTATGTAATTTTATGTATTTTACTGTCTTTTTGTCTGCCATGTGGGTAATGGAGTTTGGCTCTGTCTTTGGAGATAATTAGATTCCTTCTCCAATTATCTCCAGGGCAGAAGGGAGGAAGCCAGGATGCATTGTGGGGATGGTTTTACTTTTACTGTTTGAGACAGATTAAAATACAATCAGCCAGGGGGAACAAAAGATACTTTTACTAACTTTTGAACCCCTGGTCTGATTCATGCCATTTTTTTATATGTTATTCCCCTGAATGGATTGATTGTGAATATGTATTTTTATGCGAATGTGATGAATATTATAGAAGTTATGAATATGGTGTAAAAGTTATGTTTGAAACTGTACAATAATGGGATTATGTGTCACACTAAGGGGAGGGGATGTGTGGGTTGTACCCAAGATACCATTGGTTGTTTTATGCCTCCCCCTGGGTGTGGCTTGTCTGTGTACAGTTGTAATAAAAGGCAGGCTGGATGTACCAGCCAGCAGTTCTGTTCCTGAAACTGTGTGTCGTCCAGTTATTGGGATTGCTGTGGGGATATCGCTGTGTTACTTTGCCTGCTGGAAACTCTGCCTATGGATCTACTATTGCCTTGTTCCTGAGCCGCCTTCCTGAGATCGTCAGTGGAGAATAGCTGTGGGATATCAGCTCTCCGCTACAGTCTCGAAGGGATCTCTGCGAAGGGAAGTGAGGATCAGAAGAACGCCAATCCTTGCAGCCCTCACAAACGGGAAGCTGAGGTGCCATCGCACGGTCGAAGAAAAATGAGGATTTCAGGATTAATGTGTTTTATTATGTGTCTTAGTATGTTTATGATTTTTCAGGAAGGTAAGAGTACAGACATACAGAATTGTGATAGTTGCATTAAGACTACTAAAACAGGTAACCAAATATCCCAAACTCTCATCTGGCACTCACAGTATGAATGTAAGGGATCTGTATCTAAATGTAGATATTTGGATATTGATTATAGTGTGTGCAAGCTAATATCAGGAGAGTCTAAATGTTTCGATCCCTAATTCCAACCCCGTACAATTTGGTTGGTAATTAGGAATAGTAATTCCCAGGGAACTCTAATAAATAGGACTGTGATAAATACCATACATTCTATGGGTGTTCTGCTATTTGATGCATGTAAGGCGATTTCTGGTAGTAGAAAACCTTGGAATGTATGTGGTAATCTTAAATGGGAACAAACTTATGTGTTTAATGATAAATATTTGTGTCCCAGTAAAAGATCTACTGATCCTGATTGCTCAAATAGAGATTATAATTTTTGTCCCTATTGGTCTTGTGTAGGGTGGGCAACATGGGGAAAAACAGTGGATTAAGATATGATTATCCAAAGGTTGCCTACCACACCATATTGTAAATCTATGGAATGTAATCCGGTCCATATGACCATCTCTAATTCCCAGCATTTTATTGACAAATTTGGAAATATTTTTGGGTTCCAAATAATATATGGTACAAGAGTAGATCCAGGAACAATAATATATGTAGGTCTTGAAACTGAGACAGTGGCAACTCAAACTCATCAGGTTTTTCATTCCTTTTATGAGGAGATGAGTGTTGAGGATAAAATTCCCCATAATGTTAAGAACCTATTTATTGATTTGGCTGAAAGTATTGCAGGTAGTCTTAATGTACCGTAACTAATTGCTTTGTGTGTGGAGGTACTAATATGGGAGACCAGTGGCCATGGGAGGCAAAGGAAATATGGTACCCCGGCTCTGAGACATATGAACAACAGATACCTTTTCAGTCTGATCATCAAGTAAGTACTAGAAGTAAATCGGAATGGCGGTTAAAAACCTCCATTATAGGTCATGTTTGTTTAGCCAGGAAAGGGACAATGTATAACACGTCTGTAGGTGAGCTAACTTGCTTGGGACAAAAAGCCTATAATGCTAATACTAAAAATACTACTTGGTGGTCAGCTTCAAATGTCTCGGAGCCTGCTAATCCGTTTGCCAATTACACTCATTTAAAGGAGGTATGGTTTGACTTATCTGCTACATCTAGTTGGAAAGCCCCAGCAAATTTATACTGGATCTGTGGTAAGAAAGCTTATTCAGAGTTACCACAAGATTGGGAAGGGGCATGTGTATTAGGTATGCTCAAACCATCCTTCTTCTTGTTGCCAATTGAGACAGGAGAGATCTTGGGAGTTAAGGTTTACGATGTAAATCATAAAAGGAAGAGAGCATCCTTGAACATAGGTAATTGGGAAGATGATGAGTGGCCTCCTCAATGTATTATTAATTATTATGGACCTGCTACTTGGGCAGAAGATGGCACTTATGGATATAGAACTCCGATATATATGCTCAACCGCATTATTAGACTACAGGCGGTGGTTGAGATTATTACTAATGAGACAGCTCAAGCACTTAATCTTCTAGCTAAGCAAAATACCAGGATGAGATCAGCCATCTATCAAAATAGATTAGCTTTAGATTATCTATTAGCAGTGGAAGGAGGTGTATGCGGTAAGTTTAACCTTAGCAACTGTTGTTTGCACATAGATGATGAAGGTCGGGCAGTGGCTGAACTTACTAGTCACATGGTTAAACTTGCGCATGTACCGACTCAGGTCTGGAATGGGTATAATCCTAATAGTTGGTATGAGCAGCTTGGAGGAATTAAGGCGTCAGTAGGAGGAGTAGTGTTTATCATATTCTTATGTCTTTTCCTGCCCTGTTTTCCTGCCCTGCCATTAGTGGTGAGGTCCTTACGTAGTATTATAGAGAGTACTATAGAGAGAAAGACAGCAGCTCATGTAATGGCTGTCTATAGATATGATCCCCTAGCTCAAAGAGAATATATTCAGGATGAGGAATGTTGAAGGAGTTTTTAAGATGCTTACAAGGTCTACTCTGGTTCAATGGCTACTTGAGAGGTATTGGTAACCTGTGATTGGTGATGCATCTGGAATAATGTTATATCAGAGGCATCAAAGTGGGGAATGTGATGGGAATCCAGCATGGTCAAAATTTAGTAGGCTGAATCTCCACATGGCATAGGCTAATTAGTATCTGGTTACAAACAGTTGGATGAGTCATCAGTATACTTAACAATTTGCAGGAATGCAGGAACTGAAATTGCACTTATTTCCTTTGTCTTGGATGAGCCATGTGGTTTGGCCAGATGTACAAGTCTATATTCTGCTCATTGATTGGTTAAGGGTATATGTGGGTGTAGCTATTGATGGGAGGAGCTATATTGCTATATAAGGAATGTACACCATGTGTTGGTCTCTCAGATATTTTTGGAACAGGAGTTCATCTGAGGCCCGATCGGTATGTAAATAAAGACCTCTTACTTCCTGAAGTCCTGAATCCATTTCTCTGTGTTCGGCTTCTGCTAGTTTACTCGATAACAGTATGGCGAATGCTTGGAACTGCTAATAATCCGAAGCATACCACATCATCTGTAAAGCAAGGTGGATAGTGTGTGATGGCATGGCCAAATTCAGCAAAGCTGATTGGATGGTGCTTCATATTACAGATGGACGAAGACCCAAAACATACTGCAAAAGCAACACATGAGTTTTTTAACCCCTTAATGATGAGTGACGGACGGTTTTCCGTCACGTGGCAAAATTAACCCCAGAGCGCCTCAATCACGGCGATCGCTGGGTTAATGGTGCTCCAGTGATGACATTGATCTGATTTTTTTTTTTTTTTCATTCTTTATTTTTGTTGTGCATTATGGGTTACAGGCAATCCTGTTATGCCACGACAGCAGTCACAGGTATATCAACGTTCACATCGCCATGACAGGTTTAATCTGCACATTTTTTATATAAGTAAGTATGAGTACTAGTACGTGCAATTAACGATAACAGTGAACAAGTTATTGAAATTTAAGCTTAGTAAAACGTACATATCACGGAAAAGTTAGTAGAAGAGGGACAAAGGAGAAAAACAAGGTTGAGCATACAATCTATGTTCAAGGTTGTAACGGAACGCCTGGCACCCCGACTGGGTACCTCCGTTAATGGATGCTCCTAGTGCTTCATGAGGCCTCCAAGCACTCTAGCCGACACCACAATCACCGAATCAGAGAAGCATATGAATCCTCTCAAGCCTCCGAATGCTGTAGACAGTTGAATAGGAACCATACGAATAGGTTTTCAATCCTAGCAGTCAAACTGGAACAGCATGCAATAAATCCTCCCCCCAATAATGAGACGACACTTCACTTTGAGGGTAAAACAGGAACTCTGGACTGGCTCATCCAGCCTGGCTTTTATTTCCATCTCACACATACAGGCCACACCCAGGGGGAGGCATAAAATAACCAATCCGAGATATGGTACAACCCACACATCCCCTCCCCTTAGCCTGAGAGATAATCCTCTTAATATACAGTTAAAAACATAACTTTTACACAATATCTATAACTTCAAAACCATACATCACATTCACATACAAATCACATATTCAGACTCAGCATACTTTAAACATAAACACTTCCAAAAATCAGGCAAATCCCTCCAGTGGATCAAAAGTTACACGGAAGTCCTTTTATGACCGACCGCAAGCACATTTTCTTGCCCAAAACAGTTCCATAGATTTGGGCTGTGCGGTCGGTCAATTCCTGGCATAAAAACGGCTAAGTCCCATTCGAAGTGTGCCTGTACTTCGACTTTAGTCGAAGTGTCGAAGTGGAGTTGATGTTAAGGGTCGGCAGTGTTCGAAGTTAAAATGGCCGCCGCCACGTGGTCCTTTGTCCGATACCGGCCGCTTCGACGACTTCGACAACTTCGGTAACTTCGACAGCTTCGACCGCTTCGACCGCTTCGACAGCTTCGACAGCTTCGACCGCTTCGACAGCTTCGACAGCTTCGACTGCTTCGACAGCTTCGACTGTGTCTGAAGTGCCATATACAAAAGTACCAATCTGTCCCCAAAGTATTTACAGGGCTAGGGACAGTATTATATCAATCCACATGTCCAAAAGTAGTTCTTAAAGGGTCAGTACATTATGGTAGCAGTCCATAAGCCCCAATTCAGTCCCTTAAAGGGCAATACCTCCCAGGGACCATAATCACTGGGCAGGAGGCAAGCAACCAGGCTTCTCCAGTTCTCAGTGGCGAGGTTGGTTCCGCCACATTTCTCCCCTTTACCAATTAGACTAACAGGGTACCTGACCTCCTGCCGGTCAGTGCCCTGGCTAGTCCAGCAACCCACCCACAAAACAGAAACAGCAGAGCAGCCCACCCACAATAAACAGTTACTACACCTGGGTGAGGGAGAATCTTGTCCAGGTTCAGGTGCCTCACCACGGCTGTGTGGGGGACTGGTAGGCTGCCTTGGTGGGTTGCTGAGGGGGCAGAGACCAGCGGTACTCTGTCCTGTTGCCAGCACTACCACGAGAGTAGTCTGGTTGGAGCCTGGTTGCTGGAGACAGACTGTCTCCCCTTTGGCTAAACAGCCCTGTTGTGGGGGGGCAGGACCGACCATCCCTACCCCCTGTGCTGGAAGTGCAGAGACCACCGGTCCCATCTGCACAGGTGTGGGGCTTACAGTCTCCCCCTGGTACATTAAGCTGCCGCTGGGGAGAGGTGGTAACCAGCTCCTCTCCCATTAGAACACTCTGCCGCTGGGGAATGGAGACTGGGCTCTCTATTCCCTGTACATTAATGATCCGCCGCTGGGGAGAGGTGGTAACAATCTCCTCTCCCATGCATACTTCCCGTCTCTGCGGAGGGAGACCGACTGTCTCTCCTCCCAGCACAGAGTCCTGCTGTGGGGGAAAGGGGGCTGGGCTCTCTATTCCCTGCTGGATACTCTGCCACTGGGGAATGGAGACCGGGCTCCCAATTCCCAACAAATCACACTGCCGCTGGGGAGGGAGGACGGCTCCTTCAGCTCCCTGTAACTTGGGCGCAGAGACCACGGTCCCATCTGCGCTGGTGTGGGGCTTACGGTCTCCCCTTGGTGGGTTAGGCTGCCGCTGGAGAGAGGGTGTAACAAGCTCCTCTCTCTGAACTGTAACCTGCCGCTGGGGATCTGGGCCGACTGCCCAGCATCCCTGTAGGGCCGGTATAGAGACCTCGATCCCATCTCCACCTGCCATCTGTGGGTCTCTCCAGGACCAGTCTATGAGGTCCCCTACTTCTGCAACTGGTAGTGAAGCAGGGGGTACCTCTGCCGCGTTTTCCCAGCTATAGGCTAGCAGGTCTGGGTCTGCCACCCAGTTTTCCCGGTCTGCGTCCCTGCTCTGCGGCTGGCAGGAATTTAATAGTTCTACATAGTCCATCTCCAGCTCTCGTTCCATGGCAGCGAAACGGCGGAGGTCTTCTCCCAGTCCAATAGATCTCGGGCCCTGTATCATCTCACCTCGGTAATGAAAGATAGCCCAGTACCATGACTCTGCTGGACTGCCGAAGTCGACATCCTCCACTAAGGCTTTCCACAACAGGCCAGGGCTCGTGTAGTTCTCCCCCTCTGGCTGGATGCCCTCTGCCCTCCACGTCTCTGGCTGGACAGTGCACCACCACAGTGCCCGGTATGAGGCGTCCAGGCTCAGTTCCCTTTCCACGAGGTACTCGAGTTGTCTTACCCGCTGCCCTCCAGGTTGGTCTCCCAGAAGCGGCATCCGCCAGGCCATTTGTTCTTCCAACTGGTATGCGACACCAGGAAGGCGCTGCTGCCGTTGATACTGGACTTCCTCCAGGGCATCGTACCATAATTCTTTCCGGGCATTATCTCTCCATTCTAATTCACTCTCTTCCTCAGGTGTGTGTGTTGCCCAGGGGTCTACGAACCCCATTTTCCCAAATCTTTGTGTAGACAGGGACGCTGTAGGCACACTAGCGTCGCCCTCAATTTGTAAATCCAAACGTACTGTGTCTCCGAGCTGCTTTACCTCGCACTAGGACGCCATCCCACCGCTGCCACCAATGTAACGGAATGCCTGGCACCCCGACTGGGTACCTCTGTTAATGGATGCTCCTAGCGCTTCATGAGGCCTCCAAGCACTCTAGCCGACACCACAATCACCAAATCAGAGAAGCATATGAATCCTCTCAAGCCTCCGAATGCTGTAGACAGTTGAATAGGAACCATACGAATAGGTTTTCAATCCTAGCAGTCAAACTGGAACAGCATGCAATAAATCCTCCCCCCAATAATGAGACGACACTTCACTTTGAGGGTAAAACAGGAACTCTGGACTGGCTCATCCAGCCTGGCTTTTATTTCCATCTCACACATACAGGCCACACCCAGGGGGAGGCATAAAATAACCAATCCGAGATATGGTACAACCCACACATCCCCTCCCCTTAGCCTGAGAGATAATCCACTTAATATACAGTTAAAAACATAACTTTTACACAATATCTATAACTTCAAAACCATACATCACATTCACATACAAATCACATATTCAGACTCAGCATACTTTAAACATAAACACTTCCAAAAATCAGGCAAATCCCTCCAGTGGATCAAAAGTTACACGGAAGTCCTTTTATGACCGACCGCAAGCACATTTTCTTGCCCAAAACAGTTCCATAGATTTGGGCTGTGCGGTCGGTCAATTCCTGGCATAAAAACGGCTAAGTCCCATTCGAAGTGTGCCTGTACTTCGACTTTAGTCGAAGTGTCGAAGTGGAGTTGATGTTAAGGGTCGGCAGTGTTCGAAGTTAAAATGGCCGCCGCCACGTGGTCCTTTGTCCGATACCGGCTGCTTCGACAACTTCGACAGCTTCGACCGCTTCGACAGCTTCGACAGCTTCGACCGCTTCGACAGCTTCGACAGCTTCGACTGCTTCGACAGCTTCGACTGTGTCTGAAGTGCCATATACAAAAGTACCAATCTGTCCCCAAAGTATTTACAGGGCTAGGGACAGTATTATATCAATCCACATGTCCAAAAGTAGTTCTTAAAGGGTCAGTACATTATGGTAGCAGTCCATAAGCCCCAATTCAGTCCCTTAAAGGGCAATACCTCCCAGGGACCATAATCACTGGGCAGGAGGCAAGCAACCAGGCTTCTCCAGTTCTCAGTGGCGAGGTTGGTTCCGCCACAAAGGTTATACTAGGTAGTTCTCATCATTCGCTTTAATACTGTTATCTCTCGCTTTAATACTGGTATCACTCGCTTTAATACTGGTATCACTCGCTTTAATACGGTTATCACTCGCGTTAATACGGTTATCACTCGCTTTAATACGGTTATCACTAGCTTTAATACGGTTATCACTCGCGTTAATACGGTTATCACTCGCTTTAATACGGTTATCATTAGCTTTAATACGGTTATCACTCGCTTTAATACGGTCATCCCTCGCTCTAATACGGTTATCACTCGCTTCAATACTGATATCTCTCGCTTTAGCTATTGACATTTGTCATTTTGAGTTATTTGTCACTTGGTAAAAGTAGCTTGGGGTTAATAATTATATTGAATGCCATCGCTTTAGTATTTAAACAGTGGTTCGGTTAACTAGTTGATTAACTAAAAAATATAAACAAACATAGTAGGCAACAGAGGCACATTAAACATGGTACTTGGTTGATATGCAGGCGTGGGAGACATAGTAGATACAGATTGGTGATGCTCCTAAAGATAAGCTGCTCAGCTGAGACATTAGTAGGTATCAATTCAGTAAAGATATGCATGAAGGAGGGACTGACTTGCTATCTGTGTGCTAGGTGGAGTAACTAGTATAAACTATGCTAAACAACAAATAAACATATGAAGGTTTGTATTAAAGCAGTGCTTATTTTTAAAAACAATTAATGTGGACACAGATTTGTCAGCAATCTCGCCTGCCCTGTCTCAAACAGGTATGTTTGTGTGCCCCCAGTATGTCAAACTAAAAAAGCAAAGTCATCGCTGAAGGTGAGTTAAAGTACAGTGTTTATTCCACAGTTCCGTAAGGAGCTTTATTGTGAGGTGAGTATCTTGGCGGTAAGTTGGTACCAGCGGTTGCAATGTCCCGAAAGGTGCCTGATGCAGAGGTTGGAGCCCAGTGCCATCTGCTGTGCAAGTAGACCCTTTCAGCCTATGCCCACCGGGTATACAGACCTGTCCAGCATGGGGGTGCACCGTCTGAGGGCTGCACGCTTGCTTGGCGGGGTGCAGTTGTGTTGACCTGCGCAGCAGGATAGGTGCCCCCCCGATATCCCTTCCTTGTTTGGCGGTGGGTAGGCTCTCTGCCGGTATCGATTGTCGGTGAACGGCCCTGCTTCATCGTGGGCAGTGTCGCAGTGGGTGTTAGGGCGTCTTGTGTGCTGGGTTGCGCCGTGGTGTTCGGCCGTTGCTGGGAGCGCTGAGTGGTAGGCAGATCTTGGATGCCGGCGGGCCCCGTTCTGCCGCTTGGGAGTGTTGCTGTCTGGGGAACAAGGTGCTTTGTCCAGCCTCGCCGAACCCTGTCGACACTTCCAGCGAGGGGCTGCTCTGGAGACATGGGGGGGGATTCCCCTGCAGGCGACGTCGGATAGCCGGGCGGATCCACGCCACCACCCTTTTCACCGCCTGTCTATAAAGTTGTCGCCGTGCTTTGAACTGCGTGTAGAGGTGAGTGCATAGCCGGTCGAAGAACTCTTGCACGTGTTTTGGCGGCTGAGTAAATGCGTGCTGTGCCTTGGGCTGCTTCTGTGCCGCCATCTTGGCTAGGCCCTTGCGGCCCCGTTTGGCCGTGGATTTTGGCGCTTGGGCAGGCAGTAATGCAGCTGTCTTCGCCCTCAGTGAGGACCGGGATGACCCCCGCCGGTCCAGAGGGGGGGGTAGCAGGGCTGTAGAGTGAGCCTGTCCCGTGCCGGGAGGTCGACCATCTCCCCCGGGCCTCAGGCTGTGTTCCGGTTTAGGCCTCATGGCCAGTGCAGAGTTGTCCGCGGTTCTCCGGTGCCGGTCAGGCATCAATTTGTCGTTTAGGTCGTCCTATATTTGTTTCCGGGCTCCGCTATCTCTCGTGGATGTGGCGCTATCGACATTTTTGGCCCCCTTATTGCAGGAGCTAGTAGAATGTGCGACTGCCCATCTTGGCTGTCAGGCCCCGCCCCCCTGATTTTTTTTTTTTTTAACCCTCAGGGGTTAAATTTATTTTATTAATTAATTTAAAGTATTTTAAATTTATATATTTAGCTAGCTGGGGAGGGTGGAAGTTAGTGGGAAATTGGGGGATTTGATGTTAGGCTAACTAGGGGTTAACGTTAAAAAAAGTTTTAAAATAAGCTTTAAAATCTTAAAAATTAAGTTAAAAAAAGTTTTAATTACGTTTAAGTAAAAAAAAAAAAAAACACCCCCCTTTACTGAGTCCAAATAAAAATTAACCCCTTCCCTGCCAGTCGATCACTGCCTACAGTGATCAAAATACAGATTGTAGCGAAAGCCACTTCGCCACTGTGGTTTGGAGGGGGCTGCTTGCCCGCCTCTTACCCTGTGACTACGGTCCCTGGGCGATTTGGCCCTTTATGCACGGTATTTGGGCATACTGTGGGTTATTGGGCTGCCCCAGGATTATGGGCCCTCTCATCAGCCCATACGAAACTTAAACCCTCATGGTGTTTGAACTGTGTTTGTGGCATCTAAACGCTGTTTGGATATGTTGAGCGCTCAGATCCAAGCCATCTGGGGATAGGTTGAATGTGGGGGTTCTGTTTAGTATAACAGGAGTTATGTATTTTTATGTCTTTTGGTGGTTGCTGGTAACATGTGCTTAATGGAGGCTGTGTTTGTCCCTGGATATAATTAAATCAGCTTCTCCATTGTCTCCAGGATAGAGGATTCTGGGGAACTAGTTTGAGCTTCTAAAAACCATGCTTCCAGAAGGTCAAATGCACATTTGTACTAACTTTTTAACCCCTGGTCCAATTCGTATGATTTTTGAGTATGTTGTTCCCCCGAATGGATTGATTGTGAATATGTATTTTTATGCGAATGTGATGTATATTTTGGGAGTTATGAATGTTGTGTAAAAACTGTATTTTCCCTACCTAGGATAATTGTATTTTCCTGTGTGTACAGATAATTAGTTTACAGGTAGAGGGGAGGGCTATGTGTGGGATGTAACTATTGTGTGATTGGTTAATGTACGTTACTGTGTGTGTCCCTCCCCTTCATGGGAGCACCTAATAAAAAGGGCTGCAAGCTAGCAGCCAGAGAGTTCTATTTTTACCCTCAACTTGAGTCCTGTCTCTTATTGGGGGAATCTGCTACAAGGGATTGCTATGCTAGGCATATTCCCTTGCTATAATCACTGAGCTCTTGTAAGAGCTTGTTCCTGCTTCGTTCTGAAGGGAGATAGCTGCAGCCTGCGGTGCTTATGGTGTCTGGTGGAGTGCTTGGAGTCCTCTGGAAGCGCTAGGAGCATCTTTCAACGGAGGTACCCAGTCGGGGTGCCAGTGGATCCGTTACACAGATCACAGTATTATACCGTGATCTAATTTTTTTTTAACCCCTGACGTTTAACTTTTATTTATTTTTTAACCCTCAGGGGTTCAATTTATTTAACTAATTTAAATATTGTATAATTAAATATTTTGCTTGCTGGGGTGGGTGGGAGTTATGGGAAAATGGGGAATTTACTGTTACTGCTGCTTACTGCTAGTTAGGGGTTAACGGTAAAAAAAAAAAAAGCTTAGAAAAATGTTAAATCTGTAAAAAAAGTTTTAAGAAAGTTTAGGAAAGTTTAAAAAAATTAATAAGCAAAACAAAAGTTTAAAAAATAGTTTTAAAAAGTAGAAAAAGTTTAAAAAAGTGAATAAAATACATTTAAAAACGCTCATTACCACTACACCTGGAACAAACTAGAGAAAAAAGTATCCCACGCTAAGGTTCAAAATATGCCTTTTAAATTACCGCAGGGTGTATTCTTTAATAAATAGTATGTGTTTGTGGGGAAGTTTCAATAGCCAACAATCTAAACTACTCCAAATTGGAACATGGACACAGTGTAAAACTTCAAAGTTAGAAAAAAACTGAATGGCTGTGTCTCAAATGTGCCCCTTCAACATTCACATATACCTGGCAAAGGTACATACGGGGGTATTGCTGTACTCAGACCACATAGCTGAGCAACATATAAAGTATTATACAGTGGTAGTAAACATAAGGTTTGCAAAATATACTGTGCAAACTCACTTTGTGTGTCAAAAAGCCAGAAAAAAAAACGCTTATTACCACTACACTTGGTACAAACAAGCGGAAAAATTATCCCACGCTAAGTTTCAAAATATGCCTTTTGAAATACCCTAGGGTGTCTACTTTAAGAAATGGTAGGCCTTTGTGGGGTAATTTGAATTTAAAACCTGCGAAGGTGCTTGGAAATTGCACATAGGCCCAGTGTCAAAATTCAAAGTTCGGTAAAAACTGATATGGCTTGGTCTCCTATATGGCACTGTAGCTTCACAAAATAGTGCCAAAGACATTCATTGGGGGCGTCTTTTTACTCAGAAGACTTAGCTCACCATAATTTGGGGGTTTTGAACTTAGTGGCACATATGAAATATACAAAATGCCCAACAAAAATGCAATCCGTGTGTAAAAAATGCACAAAATTATTTTTTACCACATACTTTGGCATAAATTGGTAAAAAATTGGGGCATGTTAAGGCACAATATGCACCTTATGAAATACCCTGGAGTGTCTACTTTTACAAATGGTAGGCCATTGTGGGTTTTTTTTGAACAGTCAAACTACTATAATACCCCAAATGGAAGCATAGGCTCATTAAATCCGTCTCTCAAAATTCGACTGTGAATACTGAAAAGGACAGGCCTCCTATATGGCACTGTAGCTTCACAAAATAGTGCCAAAGACATACAATGGGGGTGTAATTTTACTCAGCAGATGTAACTGAACACAAAATAAAACTTTGTACAGGAATAGCACACACCGACTTTACAAAATACACATGAGAAGTTCTTTGTTATAAGTTTGTGTGCCAAAACCCCCAAAAAACAAAATTTTACTCCAATATTTAGCAGAGGTTGGCGGTGAAATGGCTATGTAGAAAGTGTCAAAACAACCTTAGGTAAATAGCCTGCGGTGCCTACTTTATATAAATATATACTTTTGTGTGCCAATGTTGTATTCTTTTATGGCTATTAAGCTTACAAGACAAACATACCAAATTCTAAAATCGCTCCACATTAAAAGTTTATTTTACTCCTTGTGCTTTGTGACCTGTAACTACCAAACAAAAACCTTAAAATCCCAGACACATTATATATTCTGTAAATCAGAACAATTAAATGAATTTATTTTCAATTACTTTCCTTAACCTGCACTAATTGTGCACACATTATTATTGCAAAAACTGTAAAAAAAACAACACAAAATTGTTAATTTATTTTTGCATTTTTCTGTATTTTTTTTTATAATAAATAAGTATATATATATATATATATATATATATATATATATATATATATATATATATATATATGTTACATCAAATTAAAGCCCTTTCTGTTCTTTAAAAAACAGTATATAATATGAGTCGGTGCAATAAATAAGTAAAATGCAAATTGCAGTTGAACGCAAACATCAAAAAATGCTGTTGTCATTAAGTGAAAGACAAGCTTCTGAAGCTCTGTCCTTAAGGGGTTAATACAAAGCAATGGAATATTCTGCAACGACCAATCACCTGATCTCAACCCAATCGAGCATGCATTTCAGTTGCTGAAGACAAACCTAAGACAGAAAGACCCATAAACAATCAACAAAGGCCTGGCAAAGCATCACAAAGGAAGAAACCCATAATTTGTTGATGCCCAGGCATTTCAGACTTCAAGCAGTCATTGCATGCAAAGGACTCTGGAAAAAAGTATTACAAATTTACATTGTATTTATGATTGTGTTAATGTGTTAAATTACATTTGAGCCCCTGAAATAAGAGGACTGTGTAGGAAACTTGTTGCAATTCCTAAATTGATACCGGAGAAACTGACGGAAGCAAAGCACAGAGAGATGGACACAGGTTTCTTCAGGAAGGAAGAGATTCTTTATTGGATCACCGATCGGGACTCAGAGGGACTAGTGTCACCAAAATACAGCAAGTTCTGAGCCCCGGACAATAGTGCAGGCTCCTTATATAGGCACATAACTCCTCCCATATTAAGCTCCACCCGCACATTCTCTTGACCAATCAATACAAGTAAGAATTAACTTCCTGCTTGACCGCATGGCTTGTCCAGCACAATGGAGGAGGGGAATACTATATCCTGTATTCTTGCACATGCTCCGTACACTACTGATCGTATCTTGCCTCGTGCAACCAACTGATCGATACGTCAGCATATGCACGTACACATGCCACGTGGTAATCTCGGCCTACTAAATTTATTTTTACCGAGATTCCACCACATTCCCCCCTTTGATGCCTCTTGATATTTCACAATTACTTGAGGCATCACTTAACCTTGGTTTGCATACACCGCAAGTTACCTTGAACCAGACCAGACTTATCCTATGATGTGAATCTTCAACACTCGTCTTCCTGCATTGGTTCTCCCTGATCTAGAGCCTTATATTTATAAATTGCCATTATCTGTGTAGCAGCCTTCCTCTCTGCTATATTTTCTATCAGGCTTTGCACAGACCTAACTACTAAGGGTATAAGGCACGGCAGGAGTAGACACAACATTAAAATCAGTAGGACTCCACCTACCACTGCCTTAAGCCCTCCAAACCACTCATACCAGCTACCAAACCAACTACTTGGATTGTACCCTTTCCATACCTGAGTAGGCACATGCGCTAGTTTAACCATATGGCTAGTAAGCTCAGCTATTGCTTGCCCTTCGTCATCTATTTGAAGACAGCAATTGCTCAGGTTAAACTTCCCACATACACCTCCCTCTACTGCCAAAAGGTAATCCAAAGCTAATCTATTTTGGTATACTGCTGTCCTCATCCTGGTATTGTGCTTCGCTAGAAGATTGAGCGCTTGTGATGTCTCGTTAGTGATGATCTCAACCACTGCCTGTAATCTTATAATACGGTTGAGCATATAAATAGGGGTTCTATAACCAAAGGTACCATCTTCTGCCCACGTAGCTGGCCCATAGTAATCTATAATACGCTGGGGAGGCCATTCATTATCTTCCCAGGTGCCTATCTCTATGGGTCCCCTTTTCTTCCTATGATTCACATCATACACTTTAACACCTAAAGTCTCACCTGTTTCGATAGGTAACAAGAAGAAGGATGGTTTGAGCATACCCAACACACATGCCCCTTCCTAGTCCTGTGGCAACTCCGAATAGGCTTTCTTACCACAGATCCAGTACAAATTTGCTGGGGCTCTCCAGTTAGATGTGATGGATAAATCAAACCACACATCCTTTAAATTGGCGTATCTAGCAAACGGGTTAGATGGTTCTGAGACATTTGAAGCCGACCACCAAGTTGTATTCTTTGTATCATCATCATAAGCTTTTTGCCCTAGACAAGTTAATTCTCCTACAGAAGTATTATACATTATTCCTTTCCTTGCTATGCAAACATAACCTATGATGGAGGTCTTTAATCTCCACTCAGATTTACCTCTAACACTCATATGATAGTCGGCTTGTGTAGATATTAATTGGTCAACTGCCTCAGAACCGGACATTACCTCCTTTGCTTCCCAAGGCCATTGGTCTCCCATGTTAGTACCTCCACACACATAGCAGTTGGTAACATTAAGACTACCGGCAATACTTTCGGCTAAATCAATGAACAGGTTTTTAGCATTATGGGGGATCTTATTATCTATGCTCATCTCTTCATAAAAGGAATGGTATACTTGATGAGTTTGGGAGGTTACCGTATCAGTCTCTATCCCTATAAACAATATTGTCCCAGGGTCTAAACCCGTCCCATATATTTGAAACCCAAATAAATTACCATATTTATCTAAGAACTTGTCGGGGTTATTTATAAGTATATGGATTGGATTGCATTCCATAGACTTACAGTATGGACTGGTAGGCAACTTAGTCACAATCATGTCCTTGTCTGCTGTATGTCCCCAAGTTGCCCACCCCACAAAAGACCAATATGGGCAAAAGTTATAATCTCTATTTGGGCATCTAGGACTTACATATTTATTTTTACTACTGGGACAAATATATTTATCGTTAGACCCATACGTTCTCTCCCATCTAAGATCCCCACATACATTCCACGGCTTTCTACCACTTGATATCGCTCTACACGCATCAAATAGCAGAACACCTGAAGAATATACGGATTCTAATACCGTCTTATTAATTAGGGTCCCCTGAGGATCTCCATTCCTGAGAGTCAACCAAATTGTACGGGGTTGATACTCTGGACTGAAGCACTTAGGTTCTCCTACTCCTAAATGGCACACACTATATTCTATATTTAAGTATCTACATCTTGATACATCTCCTTTACACTCATATTGTGAATGCCAAATTAGGGTCTGGGATATATGGTTACCTGTTCTTGTAGTCTTAATGCATACCTCACAGCTAGGAGTGTCGGTACCTCTACCTTCCTGAATATAAAAATACACATATAAAAACATTAAGAATACATCTTTCGTCGTCATCCTCAGTCTTCGTCCGTGCGAAGGCACCTCAGCTTCCAGGATGTAAGGGCTGCAGGGAATGGAGTTCTGCTCGTCTTCACAGGGGTCCCTTTGAGACTTTTCCTGACTTATACACTCGTTGGTGGGTGGACAGGCTTTATTATGGCCTTCTCACTCACGCACCAAATCCCAAAAATAATAAAATTTGTAATCCACAAGGTTCCTCGTCACTCCGATTGAGTCGTGCGTTTTAACCGGATCTTACAGGGATTCTCTGGATCTGCTGTAGCTTGCCAAGAATCAACTGCTGCTGGTTTAACCCTGGAGTGATGTATCCACGGAGTCACTTCGGCTACTTTTATCGCTGTAGGGGTAGACAAAAGAACAACATAAGGACCTCTCCACTTGGGCCCTAACGGTACATTATTCCACTCTTTAATCCACACTTGGTCTCTTGGGTGGTAACTATGAACTGGGGGATAAATATTCACAGGTAATCTATCTTGTACCCATTTCTGTACCTCCTCCATAGTCTTACCCAACTCTACAACCTGCTGCCGAGTAATTCCTTCTCCCAACTGACTCAAATCCCCCCTTAAGTTACCAAGTACGGGAGGTGGTCGCCCATACATGATTTCAAAAGGAGAGAGGCCCATCCTTCTGGTAGGTGTACTGCGGATTCGCAATAGAGCTATAGGCAAGAGAACGTTCCACTTAAGTTGGGTTTCCTGACACATTTTAGCCAACTGATTCTTAATAGTTCTATTCATTCTCTCTACCTTACCAGAACTCTGGGGTCTATATGCCGTATGAAGCCTCCACTTTATACCAAGCATATGAGTCAGTTGTTGTAGGCACTGATGAACAAAAGCTGGACCATTGTCCGATCCTATAGAGCAGGGTAGTCCATATCGGGGTATTATTTATCGTAGCAGGAATCTCACAACTTCTCCTGCTTTCTCCGTACGAGTAGGACATGTTTCTACCCAGCCTGAATAGGTACACACAACTACCAGCAGGTAGCGATGTCCACCCGATTTAGGCATCACTGTATAGTCAATTTGTAAATCGGACATGGGGAGTCCCCCCATAAACTGGACTCCTGGTGGCTTTACTGGTCCTTGTCTTGCATTATTTTTAGCACACGTTACACATCTTCGTACAATGGCCTGAGTCAAGTTGGACAATCTTGGTATGTAGAAATGTTTTCTGAGAGATTCTTCTGTACTGTCTCTCCCAGAATGTGTCCCGTTGTGATAGTTTTGGACAATTTCTACCGCTAGTGACGCTGGAATGACTATTCTTCCATCTTCTAACTGATACCATTTGTTCTCCAAATACTTTCCAGGTTCAGTCTTTAACCACTCCTCTTCTTGAGCTGTATAAACTGGAGTCCATTGAGACAGTGGAGTTGGTATAAGAGCAGCTATATGCCCCACATACTCCTGTCTTCCCGATTCAGCGGCGCGCTTAGCTGCACTATCTGCCATCCGATTTCCTTTGGTTACATCACCATCTCCTCTCAGATGCGCTCGACAATGAATAATACCGACTTCTTTCGGCTCCCACACTGCTTCCAATAGTTGTAGGATTTCAGCTGCGTACTTGATTTCTTTGCCTTCTGAATTCAATAGTCCTCTTTCTTTATACAAAGCTCCGTGGGCATGAGTGGTTAAAAACGCATACTTGGAGTCCGTATAGATGTTTACTCTTAAACCTTCAGCCAATTGTAACGCTCGTGTCAGTGCTATCAATTCTGCCTTTTGTGCTGATGTTCCTTTTGCCAGTGGCCGAGCTTCTATCACCTTGTCTATCGTTGTTACTGCATATCCTGCATAGCGGATCCCTTCTTTCACATAACTACTGCCGTCGGTGTAATATTGAACATCGGGGTTCTGGATGGGAAAATCACGAAGATCTGGTCTACTTGAAAATACTTCATCCATTACTTCCAAACAATCATGTTGACTTTCAGTAGGTTGTGGCAAAAGGGTAGCTGGATTTAAGGTATTTACAGTCTCTAAATGCACTCTTTGGTTTTCACACAACATTGCTTGATACTTGGTCATACGGCTATTACTAAACCAATGATTTCCTTTGTAATCCAACAACGTCTGTACTGCATGTGGGACTCGTACATAAAGTTCTTGACCCAGAGTGAGTTTATCGGCTTCAGCTACCAGCAGGGCGGCTGCAGCTACGGCTCTTAGACAAGGTGGAAGTCCGCTGGCCACTGCATCCAGTTGCTTAGACATGTAGGCAACAGGTCTTTGCCATGATCCCAAGTACTGTGTCAATACTCCCACAGCCATTCTTCTTTGCTCATGTACATACAGGTAGAATGGTCGTGTGTGATCAGGTAGACCTAATGCTGGGGCACTCATCAAAGCCTTCTTCACATTTTCAAATGCCGTTTGCTGTTCTTGAGTCCATAAGAAGGGGTCGTGCTCTGTACCTTTGATAGCTGCATACAGAGGTTTTGCCAGTATCGCGTAGCTGGGAATCCATATCCTACAGAAGCCTGCTGCCCCCAAGAATTCTCGCACTTGTCTTCTATTCTTGGGTATCGGTATTTGGCACACAGCTTCTTTTCTCTCTGGTCCCATAATTCTTTGACCTTCAGAGATATGGAATCCCAGATATTTGACAGTTGGCAAACACAACTGAGCCTTCTTTCTGGACACCTTGTATCCTGCCTTCCAGAGAATGTGTAGTAGATTGTGCGTTGCTTGCTGACATATTTCCTTTGTAACTGCTGCTATCAACAAGTCATCTACATATTGTAACAATACACACTCTCCTGGGATAGACTCGAAATCCAGTAGATCTTGACTTAGAGCTGAACCAAATAGGGTAGGTGAATTTTTAAACCCTTGGGGCAGTCTTGTCCAGGTCATTTGGCGTTTTGAGCCCGTCACAGCGTTTTCCCATTGGAAAGCGAAGATACATTGGCTTTCTGCGGCAATTCGGAGGCAAAAGAAGGCATCTTTGAGATCCAAGACTGTAAAGTAAGTAGCCCCGCCCGGAATTAAAGCAAGCAGGTTATATGGATTGGGCACAACTGAATGTATACTAACAACCGCATCATTGACTGCTCTCAAGTCCTGCACAGGTCAATACTCATCTGTACCGGGCTTTTGAACAGGCAGCAATGGGGTGTTCCAGGGGGAAGTACAGAATTTTAGGATACCATACCGTATGAACTTATCCAGATAAGATTGGATGTTCTTCTTAGCCTTCTGCGGGATGTGATATTGTCTTAGGCTCACTGGATAAACCCCAAGTTTTAGTTCGATTTTAATAGGTGGAATATTGCGGGCCAGTCCTGGTGGGTTGTTCTCTGCCCAAACTCCTGGTATGTTGAATAAGGATTCATCACTCCTAGGGTTTTGGCTAGTCAACGCTGTATAAAGTCGCCACTCTTCTTCCTTTGGTACGGACAATGTCATAATACCTGAAGGTCCATTAAACTTGAAGGATGTTGTTCCATTTGGTAGGAACGTAATCTGCGCTTGTAATTTGGATAGCATATCACGTCCCAACAATTGGACTGGACATTCAGGCATGTAAAGGAATTGGTGTTTTACTACGTGGCCTCCCAATGTACAGAGTCGGCTTTTAAGAACCGGTTTTTCAGCACTTCTTCCAGTTGCTCCTATTACAGTAATAGTTCTTCCAGATGGAGGAGCAACTAGATTAGTCACCACCGAATGTTCAGCACCAGTGTCGATCATGAATGCACTCCTTTTTCCCCCTATTGATACATCGACCATATGCTCCGCTCGACCAAGGGGGATGGAGCCCGGTCAGTATCAATAGTCCTCCATGACCGTGTCAGCCAATCCTACAAAGTCCCTACCTTCTCTATCGCGGGACCTTTGCGCTGCTGGATAGTACCTATCTTCCCTTACACTTCCTCTGTTCCCATTACTCCCTCTATTACCATTACTCCCTCCGGGGCCTCCTCTACCTCTCGCTCTGCCTCTAAAGTTTCCGTAACCTGCCCTGGGTAGGTCTCTCTCGTACTGCTCTCTTTGCGGACACTCGTTCCTCCAATGCCCTTCTTCCTTGCAATACGCGCACTGATTCCTACTCAAAGGCTCCCTATTCCATCTACTATCGCCTCTATCTGGGCCCCGTCTATCTACGCCTGCGATCGCTACCGCCAGCATATCTGCCTTTCTACGCATCTTGCGCTCTTCCTCTTTCTTACTTTCTTTTTCCCTATTCATATACACTTTGTTCGCTACCTCCATTAGTTCGGCGATAGACATACCTGCAAACCCTTCTAATTTCTGTAGCTTGCGCTTAATATCTCCGTAAGCTTGGCTGACAAAGGCGGAGTTTACCATTCGGGAATTATCAGCGTCTTCCGGATTAAAGGGGGTATACAAGCGGTATGCCTCCAATAATCGGTCATAAAAGACACTGGGCGCTTCATCACTTTTCTGAATCACCTCAACTGTCTTCGACATGTTAATAGCTTTCTTCCCTCCGGCTTTCATGCCAGCAATTATAGCGTCTCTATAGGCTTTGAGTTGAACCATATCTGCGCCATTTACATTCCAGTCGGGATCGGTATTAGGGTAATGTGTTGCGGCCCATGCTGCTGGATTGGCTTGATTCAAAGCACGGGCTCTATCCTCTAGCGCTTTAATAGCCGCTTGATTAATCCTTGTCCTTTCCTCATTATTGAACAATGTCATTAATAACTGCTGGCAATCAGCCCATGTCGTATTATGTGTCTGAACTATCGAGGTGAACAGATCGGTCATAGCTTGTGGTTTCTCAGTGTACGAGGAGTTGTGGGTCTTCCAATTCAAGAGATCGGTAGTCGTGAACGGGACATATACGAAGACTGGGTCAACATGTGCCATTTGACCTGCGGCATCGATATAGGCTGACCCAGGATTCAGACGAAGAGGCATCTGATAATGTTTTAATTGTTGGGTACCGGTCAGTTGTCGGGTTAGTATAGGGCTACGTGAAGGGGCGTCAGTTAGAGGTTCCGGTCGGTGGGTAATAGAGCATGAGGATGTGGGGGCTTGATTTTGGGAAAAGTTAGTGAATAGAACACTCCGAGCCGAGCTAGAAGAAGCTTGACCGGAAGTTTGAAGTGGCGCCAAATCAGGATATTCAGATCTAATGGGGGTTGGTCCTGGTTCCGGAAGGGGAGATTTAATACGAGGGGGGGTGGATTCTGTACTGGAGGAGGAAGCGGAATAGGGGAAGGGGTGCAGAACTTCCTGCATTCGCGTCACTTCCTCTTAAAGGAAAGTAAGGGGGCGGCAAAGGGATCTCGGACTCAGGGGGCGTGTCCAAAATGGGCCTAACCACAGTCCTAGTGGACAAACAAGTCCTGGCCACCATGAGGCGACACTGCTCCTCGTGGCATATCTGAATCCATCTTGGCGAGTCGTTTACGGCCTGTCTCCAACAATCAATATAAGGAAACTGCCCGTAAAGTTCAGGCCTACCTGATACAGCCACGTGTACACGCTGTACCAGAGTTGGATCCAAACTACCACGTGGCGGCCATGCCGCAACCAAAGTAGGCCACTCCCTAGTGCACAAAGTGACCAAACGTACAGGAGACATTTTAACCCCAAAATCACATGTTTTGAATCCCTTTTTAAAATTCTTTACCATACAACCTAAGGGATCCGGAATCGTTGACTCCGACGCGCCCATACTTATCAATGGAACGTCGTTGACAACGAATACTATGCACGCGTTCTATTCAACAGTCACACCCGTTTCCTCTGACAACAGCACCACGTGGTACGGTTACCAAGTGAAACGTACACAATAACACAATAAACACTCAGGGAATTCCCGTACACACACAGCTGTTACACCAGTCACTAAATAATCAATATTATGCCCTTTGGCGAAACTATACAGTCACCCACGCTATAATTCTCTATATATGAATTACCCGTCTATAACACACCCCAGTAACATCGTCTTTTACAAATAGCGATTACAGTACGGTTAGCATAGGTCAAAGCACAATTTAAGGTCACAATACAATTATTAGTGGTTATGGTGTTAAACATGCAATAGACGACAATGATTAGTACTTATATACAGTGTCAGTAAATATACAGGGTTATGGTACCGTGCACTATGATACAGCAACACACTATTAACACTCTCGCTAGACGGCTGAGCTCGCGCTATCTAACAAGATATACACTTTACTAAACAATCTTTAACACATTTACAATCCCAACTAAACTATTGGCCAGTACCTTGAATGGACTACCTAAAACTATATACACCCGTTTTGGTTAGCCACACTGCCCAAGCACCACATATAGCGAACTAGAGGACCGAATTTACACAGACGCCTCTTAGTCTATTACTCTATCAAAAATCTAGTGGGTTCCAAATTTACACGCCTTCCCACTTAGCCAAGATAGGTTGAGAGCTAGCGAACCGAATTTACACAGGCGCCGCTTAGTCTCCCGGTCCCTCTGACCTAGCGAACGAAATATACACCCTAGAACGCTAGTCTAGACAAGACACCGGTGTCCGGCTAGGGCTATTTACACAGGACCCCGCCTGACTCCAAACCAAATCAAACGGTCTTACTAAAGAGCGTTCGATTGAGCGGTGCGCCTTCGCTCCTTCCCTCCGACAGAGGGGGCAGATTCCATACACAGATTTAAACCCCTTTTGGGCCTACCGCACTATCGGTATACCCCTAGTGGGTCTGCCGTCTAAAACAGCAGTTGTCTTACCTCCTCGTTCCTGAACCTGAGTTCACACTCATCGACGGGGACACCCCAGCACTTCTTACGTAGAGGCCGATGATCTCCTGGACAACAGACCAGTGGCGCCGAGACGAAGGGAGGTCCACGCAGAAGTTCAGGGGTGCAGCCGTAGAGAACGTGGGCAAAGATAGACCGACTCACGCCTCTGCCTCTCAGCTACCGTTGAACGATGAGCTTCCCGGACAATGCACCAAATGATACCGGAGAAACTGACGGAAGCAAAGCACAGATAGATGGACACAGGTTTCTTCAGGAAGGAAGAGATTCTTTATTGGATCACCGATCGGGACTCAGAGGGACTAGTGTCACCAAAATACAGCAAGTTCTGAGCCCCGGACAATAGTGCAGGCTCCTTATATAGGCACATAACTCCTCCCATATTAAGCTCCACCCGCACATTCTCTTGACCAATCAATACAAGTAAGAATTAACTTCCTGCTTGACCGCATGGCTTGTCCAGCACAATGGAGGAGGGGAATACTATATCCTGTATTCTTGCACATGCTCCGTACACTACTGATCGTATCTTGCCTCGTGCAACCAACTGATCGATACGTCAGCATATGCACGTACACATGCCACGAGGTAATCTCGGCCTACTAAATTTATTTTTACCGAGATTCCACCACAAAATGTGTATGTAACAGTCTACTTGGTACTATACTATATTTTTGTCCAAGCATTTGAATTAAACTGAAAGTCTGCACTTCAATTGCATCTTTTTTTTTTTTCATTTCAAAAGCATTGTTGTGACGTACTGTGGTGACAGCTCGGTAGAAATTAAATTTAGTAGGCCGAGATTTCCACGTGGCATATGTGTATGTTGGTGTATCAGTTAGTCAGTTACACGTAGCTAAGATACAATCAACAGTGTACTGAGCAAGTGTAGGAATACAGGATATACGAGTATTTCCCCTCCTCCATTGTGCTGGGCAAGCCATGTGGTCAAACAGGAATTTAGTCTCTATTCGGTTGATGGATAAGAGTATGTGTAGGTTGAACTGATTATGGGAAGAGCTACATGCCTATATAAGGGACCTACACTGTATGATCAGGGCTCAGACTTTGCTGTTTTTTGGTGACATTAGTCCCTCTGAGTCCCGGTCGGTGAATCGAATAAAGAATCTCTTCCTTCCTGAAGAAACCTGTGTCCATCTCTCTGTGCTTGGCTTCCGTCAGTTTCTCCGGTATCAGTACATAGTCAAAATTATGAAAATTGTGTCAGTATCCAAATATTTCTGGACCTAACTGTATTTAGCAAAGCTCGGATCAGGGTCAGTGAGGGTTTGAATGAGAGTGCAGGGAATGGTTAGAGTGGAGGATGGTGTTAGTAGGAGGCTGGATGAAATTAGTGGAAGTTTGATTGTAGTGAGTAGTAAGGATACTGAATTTGTATGAATTATTGGATGACGATGGTGCATGAGAGTACCAGGTAGTATGTTTATAAAGGTGAGGCGGCTGAGGCTAGTGGGGTCCACCATGCCACAACACCATCCCCACTACTACTCCCACTATCCTCACCAGAGGAGCTTAAGTATACTTATATGTATTATTACTAGATCGTAAGTTTGTTCGACAGGTTCCTTATTAAGCTCTTATTCCGGTAAAATTTTGTAAATGTTTGTTTCATTTGCTTTAAAATTCCCCCCCCCCCTCCCTTATAATAAAATGAAATGTTAATTGCTGTTGTAAATGTTGGTACTATATAAATGCAAATAATAATAATAATAATAATAATAATAATAGCAACAATATTTAACAAGACAGACAGCAACGCAGGGTGAATTGTTATATACTGAGGAATATAAATCAAAATGTATTGCGCAATGCCTCTGATGTTAAGAAAATTGCATTGTAATCATTTTAATGAAGTTGTGTAATCTACCTGTCACTCCAAGGGTTAACACAGAGAGGAATACCTATTACATAATTATTTGTAAAACAATGTTTAATGATGATAATAATAATAATAATAATAATAATAATAATAATAATAATAATAATAATAATAATAATAATAAATGTATTACTTACGACCAAATATAGGCACTGTAACATTCTCTTCCCTAGACACGGTAGAGGGCATCCTAGATGCAATCACAGCAACTCCATCAAAGAAGGAGGAGTGCGGAGCAACTACAAGAATGGGAGCTTGCATTGCCCTTGCAGGATTGCCTTGAATGCGAACATGGAATCCCATACAGAAATATAGAAGGCGACCAAAGAAGCCAATAAGACACTTGGAAACATTCCTGCATGAGGTAATAGAGAGGTAATTACAAATTACTACATTTAGATATAGGTTGTGAGTCAAATCAATAATTTAAAATATTTTTTAGGTGTGTGTTATGCTGCAAAATGCTCATATGCTCAGCAATTTTATTGAGGGGGTTTTATTAACCCCTTAGTGACCAGGCCGTTTTTCTAAATTCTTGCCGCTGGGACCAAGGCTCTTTTTACATTTCTGTGGTGTTTGTGATTAGCTGTAATTTTCCTCTTACTCATTTATTTTACCCACACATATTATATACTGTTTTTCTCACCATTAAATGGTCTTTCTAAAGATACCATTATTTTCATTATATCATATAATTTACTATAAAAAAATTATAAAATATGATGAAAAATTTGAAAAAACACTCACTTTATCAAACTTTGACCCCCAAAATCTGTTACGCATCTACAACTGCGGATAAACACTCATTCTAATTGATTTGTAAATTTTGTTCTGAGTTTAGAAATGCCCAATGTTAGCAAGTTCTTGGCTTTTTTGGAAAGTTATAGGGCTATAAGCACAAGTAGCACTTTGCTATTTCCAAACCAATTTTTTTCAAAATTAACGCATTACATTGTAACACTGATATCTGTCAGGAATCCCCGAATAACTCTTCACATGTATATATTTTTTTAAAAGAAGACAACCTAAGGTATTAAACCTGGGGTATTTTGAATCTTTTCATGCAGCCATTTTACCACCAATCTATGCCAAATTAAAACAAAATAATAATAATTGGTGATTTTTTGAGAGACACAGCAATTTAAGAATATATGCTCTGAGAACTTTAAGGGTTACTGCCAAAGAACACCCCAATATGTGTTCAGAAATATCTCCTGAGTACAGCGATATCACCCATGTGTACGTGTGTCGGATTTTCTGGGGGCTAAAAGACCTTATTTGCAGTGTGCGTGTGGCGAAACCAGTCTCGCCACTGTGAACTGGAGAAGGCTGGTTGCCCGCCTGCTGCCTTTGGATTATGGACCGGCAGCTAAAGGGTTAATTTTACTGTGCAGATGTATTTAATTCTCCCTTTCTGCACAGCCGTTCGGTAGATTCTATCTACCGAACGGTAGATTCTATCTACCGAACAACCAGCTTCTTTTCAACCACCCAGAGCCGTGGGAAGCCGGCCGGCGCTGTTAATGGGCCACCCAGAAGCTGGAGTGCACCCTCCATTTACCTCCCTGAAGCCGCGGTTAACCGCGTCTTAACAAGCGTGTGCCGGCAATTGACCACCCAGTAGCTGCAGTTAACCGCAGCTTAATTGATTGTTACTGGGTGGTCGCGGTTACACTTAGCCGCCACACGATGGCGGTGTTCTGGAGCTCCCCGGGCAGCCAGCGCTTTTCTGCCCGGCTTTTATGCACCAAACCCGGACACTTTTACGTGCAGGCACCGCTGAACCTACAGACCCTGGTTCTAATTCGTACGGATTGAGCGAATGCATGTAAAATCGGTATTTTATGTTGGAGGAATGTGTTACAGAAGCATTAGTTTTCATTGTGTACCTTTAAGTACTATTTTTACCCTTCAGACCTATTTGCAGCCGTTCGTATGGTTCAGCACGAATCCTTTGTGTAAACGTATAGGTGGCCGCCATTTCGGGACTTTGCACGTGTTCACGGCCATCTTACGTGCGAACAGCGGTGTTTGCCAGCAATCGTCTGGAACTGAAAACGGAGACGCAATCAGGCGAACACCGCTAAGACCTCCAGGATACCGTAACTTCGTGCTGGACCTACCAAACGGTCCACCGTTCGGTAGGATGATTAACCTTCGTATGGGGAGAACAGCGACCCCCTGGATAACCATGGATGGCAACGGGTTCGTGGAGTTTTTACGTACGAACGGAGACCGACCGCAAGGCCAAAACATGTGGAACTATTTTCTGCTAGAAAGTCTGTGCGGTCGGTCAAAACTTTGGAAACCTATAACTCCCGAACCGTTCATCCGAACGGGCTGGTTTTCGGATATGTTTCTCCCCTGAATGTGTGATTGGTGATTTTATGCCTCCCCCTGGGAGTGTCCTGTTTGCATGTAACCTCAATAAAAGGCAGGCTGGGCATCCCAGTCCTCAGTTCGTGTTTGACCCTCAAATCGCAGCCTTGATTGGTTTTGTGGGCAGAAGGGTATCCTAGCTGTGCTATAGCTAGTGGAATTATTCTACATTTGCAGGACTCGCATGGAATACTATGAAAAGCAGCTTCTCCCCTCTCCAGCAATAGGAATCCAGACTACTAAGCGGTCTAGCTCTCAGCAAGACTAAGGGTAACCGTAACAGAATGTTTTACCCAGATAGTCATGCCATGGAGCCTGTTCGTATAATTAAAGACTTAAACTGTGTTCGTGTGGTCTGAGTGCCATTCACCTAATCATGTGCACTCAGACCTGAGCTATCTGGGGATATGTTAAATGTGTATATTTACTGTACCATTTGTCCCATTGTATATTTTAAAGTGATATACTGTCTCTGTGTCACCAAGTGCATAATGGAGTCTTGCCTCTGTCCTGGGAGATAATTGAATTACTTCTCTAATTATCTCCAGGACAGAGAGGAGGAAGCCAGGATGCATTGTGGGAAAGTATTGTGGCTGTATGTACTAAAATGATACATGTCTGTCTGTTGTTTCAGTCTCCCATTTGGTCCCCTAGGGGAGTGTCCACCAGGTTTGAGACCTGCATAAATACTGGGCAGGTAGCCCTCAGTAAAACAGATTCTGCTTGACCCTCAAAATGAAGTGTCGTCTCATTATTGGGGGAATTGGATTATATGCTGACTGCCAGGAGTGTAAACCTTTCGTATGGTTTTTCCTGTTCAGCTGATTCCAGAGTTCGTGTGTTTCCAGTTCAGGAGTTGGAAGATTCGTACAGTTTGGAGTTCGGGAGATTGGCGATTGCAGTAGCTGCTGGTCTATCAGAAAGGGGCATATCGCCTAAACAATTTTAACCCCTTGTCTGCTGAAACGGTCCGTTACAGTGCGCTTTCCAGTTTTCCAACTTAGAATTTTCACAGTTAGTCATCATGCACCCATGTCCCATTTAGGGCATTTTTTGAAGCTGGACAATATAATTTACCCCCATCAAACCTATATTTTTGAAAAGTAGACACCCTAGGGTATTTCAAATGGTGGTATTTTAACACTTTCCATGCCCTAATTCTACCACAAGCCTTTGTCAAACTTTTGGATAGTCGTTTTTTTTGTTATTTTTCTCTCACATTGTACTTTAGGCATGGATTTTTAGTTCCGTTTATGTGTTACTGGCAAAAAAAAAAAAAACCAATATGTGTTCAGCAACATCTCATGAGTACAACAGTGCCCCCAATGTACAGGTTTTATGGGCTTTTGAAAACGTACAGGAGTCACATGTAGGGCTTTTCCATGTTTGCACATTGAAATTTGCCAGATTAGTTTGCTGGGCCTATGTTGCCTTTGAGATCATATAGCAGCCCAGGAATTAAAATTAACCCCATCATGGCATACCATTTGTAAAAGTAGATAACCCAGGGTATTCAAAATGGGGTATGTCCAGTCATTTGTAGTAACCACTTAGTCACAAATGCTGGCCAAAGTTAGCCTTTTTCTTTGTTTATTGCATTTTTGTACACAAAAACTGCACTTTTACTGGTGATTTCACAGTCGGAATACGTTTTACGTATTTAGAACACTCCTATTTGTGTTCAACAAAGTCTCCCGAGTATAACAATACCCCCCATGTACAGGTTTTATGGTGTTTTGGAAAGTTACAGGTTCAATATAGGGCTTGCCCGATTTAGTTTGCCATATTGGTTTACTGGACCTTAGTTGCCTTTTGAGACCATATCGTAGCCCAAGAATGGGAAATAACCCCATCAGGGCATACCATTTTCAAATGTAGACAACCCAGGGTATTCCAAATGGGGTATTTCCAGACTTTGTTGTAGCCACTTAGTCACAAACGCTGGCCAAAGTTTTATTGTTTTTTGTATAAATGTTTTGGTTTTTAAATGTTTTAATATATACCTACATCCCCCCCCCGGCCCCCACCCCTGCGCGGTGGGTGGGGGCCATAAATCACAATGGGGGGACCTACTGTCCTCCCCCCCCCCGGCCCCCACCCCTGCGTGGTGGGTGGGGGCCATAAATCACAATGGGGGGACCTACTGTCCTCCCCCCCAAACCCCCACCCCTGCGCGGTGGGTGGGAGGCATAAATCACAATGGGGGGACCTACTGATAGGAGTGGTATACTATTCTTATCAGTTTAATACCTTTCACGTCTCCTATCAGTGGACGTGTACATGGCAGCGATTTTAGGAACCGCACACCTGGGACCCGAGCAAGGTCACCTCGTTGAACAGGCGACAACATTTGTCCCTGGAAAACTATCCTGGACATTATGTACAATTTGTATGGATATGGCAGCGATTTCTGTAACAGGGAGATGGAAGAAGATAACAAAAGACAACAAATACAGGGTGCGCTAAATAAAATAAAGGGAGATGAAAAAGTCTTTAGGTACAATGTGGACCTTGAGTGAGTGTTCTTATGTTCTTTCTTTGGGATCTCAGTAGTCGAATATGGAATACAAAAGCAGAGAGGGGAGACCAATAGTGCAAAACCGTAATGCGGAAAGGATCACGAACAACACAGACATGGAGAAGTGCCAACTTACAATTTAAAGAGCTAAGCCCAGCTCTAGGTAAAACAGCATACAGTGGTATTTAGTACTCCCCACATGTAGGATATTGCTGGACAATTGGAGGTGTCTTCACAAGATTCTTTACACCATCCCAGACAGACGTCAGCATATAAAATATATAAAAGATGGAAAAAACCAATGGTGCAATAACTTTGGTAATACTGCAACAACAGACAACACTGAGGTCCTAAGAGTGCCAACTTACAATTTAAAGAGCTATGACCAGCTCTGAGTAAAACAGCATACAGTGGTATTTTAACTCCCCACGTGTAGGATATTCCTCTAATGATGCTTGCAGTGCCGGTCTTATGAAAATAAAATCACAAGAGAGGGCCCATAGTGTTTTCCATATATAAAATGACAGTGGAATAAAAATGAAACGTACTAACAGTGTTCAGAGCAGCCACACTGCTCTATGAACCAAGCGTGGGTGGAATAATCCCCACCAGGGATTTCTTTTGAAGTACTGGATCTTGTTTAAAAAAAATCAGCCAGGATAAAACAGCAACATATAAAGTAAATGTACTAACCAAAGGTAAGTGGTAGTCACAAACTACTTTAATTAAAAAACAAAGTAAAAATACACAACGCGTTTCGCCAAACAGTAGGCTTTTTCAAGTGTAGAGTAAATAATCCTGGCTATTCACATTATATAGGCAGCTAATTTGCAATGAATTTCAAAGATTGGCGCCAAAATGGCATCATTACCACGTGACCGCGGTCACATGACTTTCAGTTATATATATGATAGGTGGAAATATTAAAATAGTGAAAAAATAATAGTTTTTATATTTTAATAGTATAGGGTACTAAACCCACATATGACCTGAGGGGTATGAAAAGAAATAGACTTTTATGCGAGGGAGGGAAGAAATTAAGTTGTAAAATGAAAGGTTAAAGGTCGCGAGGGCGTGGCTGTGGGACAATCTTTGTAGAGTGGAGTGTAAATAGAAGGCGGCCATATTGTTGAAGGGCAAAAGGGGTGAAATGTAAGGGTGGGCACTATATTTAAAGGGCAAAGGGGTGAAATGTAATTATGGTTGGAGGAGAATAGTGTTGTCGCAAACCCGAAATTTTCGGTTCGCGAACGGCGAACGCGAACTTCCGCAAATGTTCGCGAACCGGCGAACCGCGCGAACCGCCATTGACTTCAATGGGCAGGCGAATTTTAAAACCAACAGGGACTCTTTCTGGCCACAAAAGTGATGGAAAAGTTGTTTCAAGGGCACTAACACCTGGACTGTGGCATGCCGGAGGGGGATCCATGGGAAAACTCCCATGGAAAATTACACAGTTGATGCAGAGTCTGCTTTTAATCCATAAAGGGCAGAAATCACCTAACATTGACACCTGTCCTCAAAGCCTCTGATACACACTGACACAGAGCAGAATAGAGACTGTTCCCCGTCCTCAGAGACCATGATACACACTGACACAGAGCAGAATAGAGACTGTTACCCCTACATAGGGTCACTTGGCAGATATGGCGGGGTCGTGGGAGGGGGAGGATGACTTTCACCTCTTCCCCTGTTAGATGCCCGTTGTACTGTGACATCACCCTTATACGCTGTGCTAATTTGATCAGCATGGCCACTTGAGTTTTTATAGTTTTCACGCTGCTTGTAGTTTATATATGGTTCACAAAAATCAAAAAAACGATAAAGTAAACATGTAAGGATTCAGAATATTCTTTCAAACCCTTACACATTGTGTGTACATATTTTTTGTCTTAAGTTTGTGGATTTAAAGAGGTTCATGTTGTTTCTATGATGTGCATAACATGTTCTTGTAAATGTTTGTTAAATTTTTCCTGGAATTGTAATTTTTGAATCTGAATAAAGATAGTCAAATCCCTGATACACACTGACACAGAGCAGAATAGGGACTGTTCCTCCTACATAGGGTCACTTGGCAGATATGGATTGACACCTGTCCTCAAAACCCCTGATACACACTGACACAGAGCAGAAAAGGGACTGTTCCCCCTACATAGGGTCACTTGGCAGATATGGATTGACACCTGTCCTCAAAACCCCTGATACACAATGACACAGAGCAGAATAGAGACTGTTCCCCGTCCACAGAGACCATGATACACACTGACACAGAGCAGAATAGAGACTGTCCCCCCTACATAGGGTCACTTGGCAGGTATGGATTGACACCTGTCCTCAAAGCCCCTGATACACACTGACACAGAGCAGAATAGAGACTGTTCCCTGTCTACAGAGACCATGATACACACTGACACAGAGCAGAATAGAGACTGTTCACCGTCCACAGAGACCATGATACACACTGACACAGAGCAGAATAGAGACTGTTCCCCGTCCACAGAGACCATGATACACACTGACACAGAGCAGAATAGGGACTGTTCCCCCTACATAGGGTCACTTGGCAGGTATGGATTGACACCTGTCCTCAAAGCCCCTGATACACACTGACACAGAGCAGAATAGAGACTGTTCCCTGTCCACGGAGTCCATGATACACACTGACACAGAGCAGAATAGAGACTGTTCCCCGTCCACAGAGACCATGATACACACTGACACAGAGCAGAATAGAAACTGTTCCCTGTCCACAGAGTCCATGATACACACTGACACAGAGCAGAATAGAGACTGTTCCCCGTCCACAGAGACCATGATACACACTGACACAGAGCAGAATAGAGACTGTTCCCCGTCCACAGAGACCATGATACACACTGACACAGAGCAGAATAGGGACTGTTACCCCTACATAGGGTCACTTGGCAGGTATGGATTGACACCTGTCCTCAAAGCCCATGATACACACTGGGGGGAGCTACTGTCCTCCCCAAAGCCTGCGCGGTGGGTGGGGGCCATAAATCACAATGGGGGGACCTACTGTCCTCCCCCCCTCGGCCCCCACCCCTGCGCGGTGGGTGGGGACCATAAATCACAATGGGGGGCCTACTTTCCTCCCCCCCGGCCCCCATCCCTGCGCGGTGGGTGGGGGGCATAAATCACAATGGGACGGACCTACTGATAGGAGTGGAGTATTGTTCATATCAGTTTAATACCTTCCGCGTCTCCTATCAGAGGACATGTATATGGCAGCCATTTTAGGAACCGCACACCTGGGACCCGAGCAAGGTCACCTCTTTCAACAGGCGACATGATTTGGCCCTGTAAAACTATCCTGGATATTCTCTACAATTTCTATGGATATGGCATTGATTTATGTAACAGGGAGATGGAAGAAGATGCTTGGTCGGTCCTCTTACTTGAAATTTGGGGCACTGCGCGGGCAAGCTAATGTGCCACCAGATAGGAGTGGTGAGTTTAGTATTGTTCATATCAGTTTAATACCTTCCGCGTCTCCTATCAGTGGACGTGTAAATGGCAGAGATTTTTAATTGTTGAATCACCTCCCCTTTTTAGGCCAAGGTGGGAAGATGCTTAGACCACTGGTATATTGGTGCCATCTTGGAGGATTTTTTTTTGGTTTGGTTTTTGAAGCCACAGTGCTGCACCAGTGGGCCTAAAAATTAGGCATGTATACATGCCTGAAAAATTTGGTATTGTTGCAGCCGCTGCTGTAGCAGCGGCCAGAAAAATTGATGTTTGTTTCACAGGCAGAAAGTGCCCTAAAACATGGCGGCTTGAACCCTAGTTGGTGGTGGATAAGTCACGCAAGTCAAACGTCATTCAGAGCTAAAATACAGCAGCGTGTGGACCATTTTTAGCCCAAGGCAGCTCATCTCATCAGGCCTTTTTTAATCGAATGTATCGCCCAGTGTCAGTCCCTTCGGGATCCATCCCTCATTCATCTTAATAAAGGTGAGGTAATCTAGACTTTTTTGACCTAGGCGACTTCTCTTCTCAGTGACAATACCTCCTGCTGCACTGAAGGTCCTTTCTGACAGGACACTTGAAGCGGGGCAGGCCAGAAGTTCTATCGCAAATTGGGATAGCTCAGGCCACAGGTCAAGCCTGCACACCCAGTAGTCAAGGGGTTCAAGGCAATGTGCACTGGAACAGTTATGCAGAGCACACACTGTAGGCCTGACACACCTGCTTGAAGACAAGTAACTGCTATTCAATCTATAACAGTGAAAAAAAAAAAATGTTTTTAAAAGCACGCTATAGAGACACCAGATATGATTGGCAATGTGCACTGGAACAGTTCTGGAGAGCACACGCTGAAGGAAGGACTGACAGAGCCGCTTGAAGGACACTGACTGGCTGCTATTAGCATACACTAGAAACCTTTTTTCTTTGTAAAAGCACGCTATAGAGACACCAGATATGATTGGCAATGTGCACTTGAACAGTTCTGCAGAGCACACACTGTAGGCCTGACACACCCGCTTGAAGACAAGTAACTGCTATTCAATCTATAACAGTGAAAACAAAATTTTGTTTTTAAAAGCACGCTATAGAGACACCAGATATGATTGGCAATGTGCACTGGAACAGTTCTGGAGAGCACACGCTGAAGGAAGGACTGACAGAGCCGCTTGAAGGACACTGACTGGCTGCTATTAGCTTACACTAGAAACCTTTTTTCTTTGTAAAAGCACGCTAAAGAGACACCAAATATGATTGGCAACTGTCAAAGCACGCTGGCACAGGTCTGCAGAGCACACGCTGAAGTAGGCCTGACACCCAGACGCTTGCAGACAACTAACTGCTCTTCTATTACAGTGAAAAAAAATTATTTCTTTTAAATCTAAAGCTTAAGCTATTGTAAAAACAGATATGAGTGGTGGCACTGGGCAAGAGGGCACAGCATCCACTGTGAACCTCACACAGAAGCTGGCAGGCAGGCAACTGCTCTTCTATTACAGTGGAAACAAAATTTTGGTTGTAAAAGCACGCTATAGAGACACCAGATATGAGTGGCAACTGTCAAAGTACGCTGGCAGGGTTGTGCAGGGCACACGCTGAAGGAAGGCCTGACAGAGCCGCTTGAAGGACACTGACTGGCTGCTATTAGCTTACACTGGAAACCTTTTTTCTTTGTAAAAGCACGCTAAAGAGACACCAGATATGATTGGCAACTGTCAAAGCACGCTGGCAGTGTTGTGCAGGGCACACGCTGAAGGAAGGCCTGACAGAGCCGCTTGAAGGACACTGACTGGCTGCTATTAGCTTACACTGGAAACCTTTTTTCTTTGTAAAAGCACGCTATAGAGACACCAGATATGAGTGGCAACTGTCAAAGTACGCTGGCAGGGTTGTGCAGGGCACACGCTGAAGGAAGGCCTGACAGAGCCGCTTCAAGGACACTGACTGGCTGCTATTAGCTTACACTAGAAACCTTTTTTCTTTGTAAAAGCACGCTAAAGAGACACCAGATATGATTGGCAACTGTCAAAGCACGCTGGCACAGGTCTGCAGAGCACACGCTGAAGTAGGCCTGACACCCAGACGCTTGCAGACAACTAACTGCTCTTCTATTACAGTGAAAAAAATATATTTCTTTTAAATCTAAAGATTAACCTATTGTAAAAACAGATATGAGTGGTGGCACTGACTGTGCAAATGGGCAAGGCATCCAACCTGACACAGAAGCTGGCAGGCAGGCAACTGCTCTTCTATTACAGTGAAAACAAATTATTTCTTTTAAATTTAAAGCTTAACCTATTGTTAAAACAGATATGAGTGGTGGCACTGACTGTGCAAATGGGCAAGGCATCCAACCTGACACAGAAGCTGGCAGGCAACTGCTCTTCTATTACAGTGAAAAAAAATTATTTCTTTTAAATCTAAAGCTTAACCTATTGTTAAAACAGATATGAGTGGTGGCACTGACTGTGCAAATGGGCAAGGCATCCAACCTGACACAGAAGCTGGCAGGCAGGCAACTGCTCTTCTATTACAGAGAAAAAAAAATATTTCTTTTAAATCTAAAGCTTAACCTATTGTAAAAACAGATATGAGTGGTGGCACTGGGCAAGTAGGCACAGTATCCAATGTGAACCTCACACAGAAGCTGGCAGGCAGGCACCTGCAATTACATTACACAGGAAAAAAAAAAAAGCAGCCTGATGTTATAGCCCTAAAAAGGGCTTTTTGGGGTGCTGTCCTTACAGCAGAGATCAGATGAGTCCTTCAGGATTGTAGTGGACACTGAATACCCTAGCCTAGCTATCAATTTCCCTATCTTATCAGCAGCAGCTAAACTTTCCCTCCTCTCACTAAGCATGCAGCTTCAGAATGAATCGAAAATGGATGCTGGGAGGGAGGTTGGAGGGTGTGGAAGGGAGGGAGTGCTGCTGATTGGCTGGAATGTGTCTGCTGACCGAGAGGCACAGGGTCAAAGTTTGCCCAATGATGACGAATAGGGGGCAGATCGAACTGCGCATGTGTCCGCCCGCCGTGGCGAACACGCTAAGTTCGCCGGGAACTGTTCGCCGGGAACTGTTCGCCGGCGGACAGTTCGGTACATCACTAGAGGAGAACATACAGAATATTAAAACATTAAAAAACAGTGACAATATAATACAATTTTATGTGCAAATATAAAAAAAAAAAAAAAAAGGAAAATAAAGTTGCAGATTGTATATGGATAAATATTGCTAATAAAGGTTACAAGGTATTTTGCTACTATTAAAAGAATAATCCTAATAACCATATTAACCCCTTAAGTCCGGCTGACGTATACTTACGTCCTTTTAAAAGCGGCTCTAAACGGCGCAGGACGTAAATATACGCCCGCCGTTATTTTTTTTACTTACCCGGTCGCCGGCGGTCCCACGCCGGCGATCGCGGTTGGGGGAACTCCCAGGGAGCCCCCCCCCGCAGCAGATCCTCCTCCTCCGGTCCCTCCCGGTCATGTGAGAGTGAGGTCCTTGCGAGGACCTCACAATCACATGGCTGGGATAGCTGGCTCAGGCATTGCCAGCAGGGGGACTAACTGTAATAACAGTTGGTCCCCCTGCTGGCTGGAAATAAAATTAAAATTAATTAAATAAGTGTGAAAAAAAAAATACTTAGATCATATATATATGTTGTATATATATGATCTAAGTATATATATATACACATATACACATATACACACACACACATACACCGTCTAGGTGTATTTTAATATTAATATATATATAATTTTATATATATATATATATTAATATCAAATTACACATAGACTGATACTGATTAAATATATATATATCATTATTGTTATATATATATTTATAAATAATATAAAAAAAATATGTAAATACGTAAAAAAATTAAATAAAAAAAATAATTAAAAATAAAATATTAAAAAATATATAGATGTGTTTTATTTCGTTCTAACTGTATTGTGATATTAATATATATATATATATATTTATATCAAAATACACGTAGAACGAAATAATATATATATATCTATATACATAAATATATACGTATATATCACTATATATATACCTATATATAAATAAAATTATTTAAAATATATTATATATATTTTATATATATATTTATATATATACATATATTAATTCTACACATATATTTATGTAATAATTTTACATAATTAGGTATCCTAATTAATTACAATTAGCGGGACCTGCCTCACAACCCATGCCGAAAGTATAAGGAATTTAATTTGCTAGCACTATATTTAACCCTATAACTTTCCAAGACACCATAAAACCTGTACATGGGGGGTACTGTTTTACTCGGGAGACTTCGCTGAATACAAATATTAGTGTTTCAAAACAGTAAAATGTATTACAACGATGATATCGCCAGTAAAAGTGACGTTTTTTGCATTTTTCACGCACAAACAGCACTTACACGGACGATATTACTGCTGCAATACTTTTTACTGTTTTGAAACACAAATATTTGTGTTCAGTGAAGTCTCCCGAGTACAACAGTACCCCTCATGTACAGGTTTTATGGTGTTTTCAAAAATTACAGCGTCATATATAAGGCTTGTGTTTCATTTTTTTCACATTAAAATTCGCCAGATTGCTTACGTTGCCTTTATGACCCTATGGTAGCCCAAGAATGAAAATTACCCCTATGATGGCATACTATTTGCAATAGTAGACAACCCAAGGTATTGCAAATGGGGTATGTCCAGTCTTTTTTAGTAGCCACTTAGTCACAAACACTGGACAAAATTGGCGTTTTTTGCATTTTTCACACACAAACAAATACTAACGCTAACTTTGGCCAGTGTTTGTGACCAAATGGCTACTAAAAAAGACTGGACATACCCCATTTGCAATACCTTGGGTTGTCTACTATTGCAAATGGTATGCCATTATGGGTGTACATTTATTTCCTGGGCTACTATACAGTCTCAAAGGCAACGTAACCAATCTGGCGAATTTCAATTTCAAATGTAACACGCTATATTTGACCCTGTAACTTCCCAAAACACCATAAAACCTGTACATAGGGGGTACTGTTTTACATGTGAGACTTTGCTGAATACAAATATGTGTATTTTATTGCAGTAAAAGCAAACAGTATTATGACATTGACAGTTAAAATGTCATGTAGAACTAAAAAAATAAAAAAAAACTTATTTTCTCCCATGTTTTTCATATTAAATTATGTTTCAAAGCTAAATATTTGATATTAAATGAAAGCCCTGTTTCCCCTGAATAAAATGATATATAATAAGGGGGGGTGCATTTAAAATGAAAGAGGTGAATTACGGTTTGACAGACATATAGCGCAAATGCCAGGTTTTGTTTACATTTTGTTTCGTTCACAACTTGTACATTTGGCTGCGGTGTTAAGGGGTTAATTAAAAGTGAATATAAATTATTATGAAACAATACAAAGAATTACAAAAAATTAAAAAGGTCAAATTCTGCATTTAAGCCATCTGGGGTTAGTGTTTTAAGATTAAAAACCCATTCCATTTCGGCTTTTCCCAGAATATTTCTTATATCACTGCCTCGCCATGGAATATTGCATATTTGAATAGGGGTGAATTTAAGAACGTTGGGTTTTTTTTGGTGGTGTGTCAGAAAATGCTTGGACACTGTGTGATTTTCAAATCCATTTTTGATGTTCTGACAGTGTTCTGATATCCTAATTTTTAGGAATCTTGACGTCATACCCACATACTGGAGGCCACAAGGGCACTCCAGTAGGTATAGAACATTTTTCGTGCAGCAAGTCATAAAGTGTTTGATGTTGTAGCTTTTGTTAGTAATGTTAGATTTGAATGTTATGGTTTTATTTGGGACTGACATTTGGGTAGTCTTACAGACGATACATTTTCTGCATTTGTAGAAACCTTTAACATTGGATAAGGTGGATAATTTTTTTGACTTAGTCTTTGTAAAATTATTTGTTAAAAGGGTTTTAAAATTAGGGGCTCCTCTAAAAATGATGTTGGGTTTTTCAGGGATGATTTTATTGAAAACAGGGTCTTCAGATAAAAGGTGCCAATGTTTGTGAATTGTTTTCCTTATGTCTTTGTTTTTGTTATTGTAGTCAAAGATGATGGGAAGGGAAGGTGTAGTGTTGGAGTTTTTGTTTTTATATTTCAGCAGGCTACTTCTATCATCTGACTTGATTTTTGTGATTATGGTTTCAAGTTTGTCCTCTGGGTAATGTTTGTCTAGAAATTTATTTTTTAAAATGTTGCTTTGTTCGTTAAAATCTTCATTAAGTGTGCAGTTTCTTTTAAGTCTTAAAAATTGGCTTTTAGGAGCACTATCCAGCCAGGGAGTATAGTGACAACTGTTTTGGTCAATGACTGTGTTAGTGCACACTTTTTAAAAAAAAGTTTTCGTGTTTAGTTTTCCCTCTTTGATAAAAATTTGTAGGTCTAAAAAGCTGATTTCTTCTTTACTGAATTCGGTGGTTAAAACAATGCCTCTGTCATTTTGGTTAAGATGGTTTAAAAATAGTTTTAAGGAATTATCAGTACCTTTCCAGATAAAAAATAGATCATCTATATAGCGGTTCATTCGTATAGTTATTCATAGTTAGTTCATTCGTATAACGGACAGTTCCAGCAATAAACAAAATCCAGTAACCAAACGGAAAGGCAAGCAATTCTCCAGGGCAATATCTCTCAATACAAAGGGAGTCCTGGAGACACACACACACATGGCAGGTGGAGATGGGACCGAGGTCGGTCCACCGGCCCTACAGGGATGCTGGGTACCCGGCCCAGATCCCCAGCGGCAGTGCATCTCACAGGTAGAGGAGACAACCGGTCTCTCTTCCCAGCAGCAGCCTGAGTTCCAGGAGGAGGTGATGGTGGATCCCTCCACCTTACAGCAACCAGCATCCTGGGGAGTGGGGGCAGCCAGCCTCCCCCTCCCACCGCAGCAGGAGATACCGGGTGAGGGGGAAAACAACCCTAACCACACTGGCACAGATGGGACCGCAGTCTCTGTGCCAGTCCTACAGGGATGCTCGACGGGCGGTCCAGATCCCCAACCTTCCCCACAGGGATACCAGGAGGAGGTAAGCAAGCCTTCCCCTCCCCTGCTACGTCCCGACCGGGTCCTGGGGGCAGTGGATGAGCCTACGATACCCACTGACCCCCTTCCAGCTGAAGAGCTGGCATCCGGGCAGAGTGTTGCTAGCCTCTGCCCTCCCTTTTTTCCTGGTCCAGAGCCTGATTTACCGCAGGCTAACCCAGCGGAAGAGCTGGCAGCAGTGCAGAGCGCCGCTGGCCTCTTCCCCCCAAGTAACCCCAGCTGTCTGCCTAGCTGCGCCAGGGAGACCGAGGAGGCTCAACTGTCCCACTACAACCTGGAACCTACAGGCCAGTAGTATTTATTGTGGGGGGGTTACTCTGTGAACTGTTTACTGTGGGTGGGCTGCCCGACTAACCTAGGTACTGACCGGCAGAAGGTCAGGTACCTGTTTAGTCTTCCCCCCAAAGGGAAGATGTGTGATGAAGTGCCCTTCACCACTTGGGCCTGGAGAGGACTGCTTGCCAGCCTCTTGCCATGTGATTATGGTCCCTGGGAGATTGGGCCCTTTTAAAAAACGTATTCGGCCCTAACAGAGTGCATGTCACTCATTCTGGCCCTTTAAACACAGTGGGGCCATTCAGTACTTGCCCTGTGTGAGCGGTGATACCCCCAGATAGCTATGCCATGGAGCCTATTCATATAATGAAAGACTATGGGAAAGACTTTAGCTCCATCGCAATTGAACTGTGTGAATAGGATCTGCGCGCTATTCGGTAGTTTTGTGCGTTCAGATCCCAGCTATCTGGGGACATGTTACATGTCTGTGTGTTATGTATAAAAAGTAACTTTATGTATTTTAAAGTGTTTTACTGTCTTTGTGTAACCATGTGCTCAATGGAGTCTGCCTCTATCCCTGGATAATTGGATTACTTCCCCCCATTGTCTCCAGGATAGAGGCCTCTGTAAAACCTCTGTAAGGAAACCAAGTATAGCCAAACCTAGTTCGGTAGTTTCCTCCCGACATCCATACGAAATACAACAGCTCAACAAGATAATTCCCTTGGTAAAGCATACGAATTCCAAATAACAGTCAGAGTCCAGGATCAGGATACAAGTAGAACTAAGTTTTATTCACATACATGGCTTTTTATGCAGGTCCCCATGCAAGGGGACAGCCCACAGGGAGGAGTAACATTTATCCAATCCTATACAGTAAAAATATAAAACACACCCAACACAAACAGATAGTTCCCTCCCCTAGTCCTGGAGATAATCAGGTCTGATACAGTAACAACCTAATTATCTCCAGGCTGAAAAAGCACTGTTTTCCCCAATTTCTGGAACACCCCTTTTTACATGGGGTATCCCCACAAATCCTATGTCCCCTGATAGCCCCGATCTGGGTGGCCAACATATCCAAATTTCACCCAGATCGGTTCAGGGGTTCGCAAAAACCATGGAAGTCCTTTGTGACCGGTTCACTGTGGGTGGGCTGCCCAAAATAGTTCCAGAGGTTCGTGTGGTTTTGCCGGTCACTTTAGAAAAAGGGAGAAAACTAATAAAAGTACCGAATGGATTCCCCTGGTTCCTAGCAGTGATTGTTCCCCTCATTCGTGTGCACATTTGTACCGAATAGCGCTCTTCTAGCTAATCGGTATCTATAGTTCCAGCGTTCATATGATGGAGACCGGTGTTCGGGAAGTCGAGTGTCCGATTTTAGTTCCAGACACTCGATGACCAAGTCCCGCTGCCTTTGTTTGGCGATTAAAAGATGGCCGCGGTTTTCTCTGCCACGTGGCGTTCGGTAGTACGAACGCTGACCGCACACGTAGAGGGTGAAAGTGATGCCGGCTTTGAAGTTAAGTAAGCCAGGGGTGGTCTCTGTTCGGCAGTCCCATCTGCCGATTGCAAATAAACAGAAAAAGCAAGAAATATGCAGAAATACGGGATAATAAAGTCATTTCTTCACACTGCTCCCCTATAAGTCCATAGGTCGGCATACCCGCCTAGACCCTGTCGGGTTGGCTTGGGGATGTCTTAGAAAAGTAGGTTTTTAGGAGTCCAGTTCGGTCTGGCGTGACAGGCCATCCGCATTACCATTTTATTTGCCGGGCCGGTACTGCATGGTAAAATTATAGGGTTGGAGGGCTAGGCTCCACCGTAATAGCCTGGGATTGTCTCCAGCTACCCGGTTAAGCCATACCAGGGGGTTGTGGTCAGTCATAAGGGTAAATGCCCGCCCATACAAATAGGGCTGAAGCTTCTTGAGTGCCCACACAAGAGTCAAGCATTCTTTTTCCACGGTGGCATAGCTGACTTCTCGGGGTAAAAGTTTACGGCTGAGGTATGCCACCGGGTGTTCCATGCCGTCTGCTCCCACTTGGCTTAGCACGGCTCCCAGTCCAAACATGGAGGCATCTGTGTGTACAAGAAATTGTTTAGTGTGGTCGGGTGCTGCCAACACAGGAGCCTCACTCAATGCCGTTTTAAGCTTCTGGAAAGCGTCCGTGCACTCTGGGGTCCAGGAGACCTGTTTGGGAAGGGCCTTTTTGGTAAGGTCGGTGAGGGGTTTGGCCAGGGCGCTGTACTCAGGGACAAACTTTCTATAATAACCGGCCGTCCCTAAGAAGGCTAGTACCTGGGTTTTGGTACGGGGTTGGGGCCAGTTAGCTATGGCCTCTACCTTAGCTGGCTCTGGACGTTGTCTACCGGAGCCACCCCTGTGGCCGAGGTACTGTACCTCGGCCATGCCTACGTGACATTTGTCGGGTTTCAATGTGAGCCCTGCGAGGTGGATTCATTTGAGTACCCTGGACACATGACCCAGATGGTCTCCCCATGTGCGGCTGTAGATGGCAATATCATCTAGATACGCGCATGCGAAGTCCTGAAACCCCTCCAGGAGCCTATCGGCCATCCTCTGAAACGTAGCCGGGGCATTCTTCATCCCAAAGGGCATAACTTTGAATTGGTATAGCCCAAAGGGGGTGACGAATGCCGACTTGGGAATGGCCGCAGGCTCCAAGGGGATCTGCCAATAACCTTTGCACAGGTCCAGTGTAGTCAAGTAGTTCCCCCCCGCCATACGGTCTAAGAGCTCATCTATTCTGGGCATGGGGTAGGCGTCTGTTATGGTACGATCATTAAGCCTCCGATAGTCTACACAGAAGCGCGTGGTGCCGTCGCGCTTCGGTACTAGCACTACCGGGGAGGCCCAAGGACTTTGAGAGGGTTCTATTACCCCTAGCTGTAACATATCCCTTATCTCGGTGAGCATACTCTCACGCACTGCCTCAGGGATCCGATATGGCTGTTTCCGTAGTGGCGTCTCTCCCTGGGTTTCCACGCGTTGTACCGCAGCGGAGGTATAGCCTGGGGTGGCTGAAAACATCTCTCGGTATCCCTGCAGCAGTTGGGTGGCCTCACCCTTCTCTATAGGGTTTAAATTTTGACCCAAGCTGACTTGGTCAATAGTACAGGCGGCGGTGTCTAGTAAATCAGGGAGGGGTAGTCCCTCATTATCTTCCGTGGCGAGGGCACACACGGCGCCCACATCCTCTGTTCTCTCAAAATATGGTTTGAGCATGTTCACATGGAAGGCTTTGATCAGCCTTTCATCTGAGCATTTGCTCACGATGTAGGTAGTCTCGCTAATCTGTTCTACTACCTTAAACGGTCCCTGCCAGGCTGCTTGCAGCTTATCCTTTTTAACGGGTCTCAAAGCTAATACCTTCTGTCCCATGTCCAGTACTCTATCTCGGGCTCCCCTATCGTACCATTTCCTCTGGTCCTCCTGGGCCGTCTGTAGGTTCTCCCGAACAGATTTGGTGAGAGCCCACAGGCGGTCCCGGAACTCCAGAACATACTGGACGATAGGGACTCCCCCCTCATCTGTATTGCCCTCTCAGTGTTCCCGTACGAGCTCCAGTGGGCCCCGAACTTTTCTCCCGAACAGGAGTTCGAAGGGGGAAAACCCAGTGGAGGCCTGGGGCACCTCACGGTAGGCAAACAGAAGGTGGGGAAGGAATTTTTCCCAATTCCTGTGGGACTCTGTGAAGGTTTTTAGCATCTGTTTTAGAGTGCCATTGAAACGTTCACAGAGCCCGTTAGTCTGGGGATGATACGGGGCGCTGAACAGGGGTTTCACTCCACAGCTCTGCCACAATTGTTGTGTCTGGGTTGCCGTGAACTGAGTTCCCCGATCGGATAGGATCTCCTGTGGGAAACCTACCCGGGTGATTATCTGAACAAGTGCCTCTGCCACGGTCTCTGCCTCTATGTTGGTGAGGGCGACTGCCTCCGGGTATCTAGTGGCGTAGTCGACTACCGTTAGTATGAACTTTTTGCCCGACTGGCTGGGTCGGCTGAGGGGTCCTATTAAGTCCACCGCTACTCGGTGAAAGGGCTGTTCTATAATGGGCAATGGGTGGAGTTTGGCCTTCCGAAGGTCTCCCCTTTTTCCTACCCTTTGACAGACGTCGCACGTCCTGCAATAATACTTGAGGTCCTGGGTGACCCTGGGCCAGAAGAATGTTTGAGTTAACCTGTCCCTTGTCTTTTTGACCCCTAGATGTCCTGCTAGGGGAATGTCATGACTGAGTTTTAACAACTCAGCCCGGAATTTACGTGGTACAATTAACTGTCTTTTTATGACCTGGGTGGCCCCCTGTCCCGCCCCCCCGGTCACTCTATACAGCAACCCCTTATACCATTCAAACTTTTCGTGCGGGTTGTTCTCTGGGGTAACGGCCACTGCCTTCCTATATCCCTCTAATGTGGGGTCGGTACGCTGCTCTTGTTCAAACCCCTGGGGGGTATCTCAAAAAGGAAAGGGGGGATCAGGTAAGGGGGGTATTTCGACTCCTACCTGGTTTTCCTCAGAGTGCAGCGGGGCTTCCAGTCTGGCTTGAGCTCGGGTGGTAACCGGGTATGCCTCGGCAGGGGTGTCTCGGGTTAGTTGAGAGGTTAAGCATCCCACATCATTCCCCAACAAAACCTCGGCGGGTAGTTCTTGCATAATCCCAACCTCCAGCTGTTTGGACCCCGAACCCCAATCGACAAGGATATTAGCGGTGGGCAGTTTGTGGATAGCGCCCCCAGCCACCCTTACAGCGACTGTGCGTCCGGTGCGAGCTTGCGCCCTGATTGTGTGAGGTTGCACCACAGTCAAAGTAGCCCCAGAGTCTCTCAGCGCCCGGGCCCCCACGCCATCTACGGTAATCCATTGGCGGTGGTGGTCCCGGTTATCACCCCCAGCTTGCACTGGGTTGACCTCGTGTAACACACTCCACTGTTCTTCTTGGTTAGGGACATAGGTTGTGCTTTCTTTTTGCACACAATGAGCAGCTGCCCTGGGTTGTTGTGGGGGTTGCCTTTCCCAGCTTCCCTGGTTTAAGCGAGGGCACTGATTCTTATAATGTCCCGGTTGCTTGCAATAATGGCACACTGCAGGGGGTCGAGATGTGTTTGCTGGGTTCGGGGAGGAGTTGCTCATGGAGGGTCTAGGAGGAGTAGGGGTTGTTGGAGCCGTGTAATTAGGCTTAAAAGGTGGTCTGCTCACCCCTTGCTCCTTCCTCCTGTTATCCTGATAATCGTCCGCTAGCCTGGCGGCTTCCTCCACAGTTTTTGGTTTTCTATCTTTAACCCAGTCTTTTATGTCCTCTGCAGTGTGATTAAAAAATTGTTCCAGGGGCGTGGCCTAACCACTGAAGCGGACAGTCGCACGGCCTTTGAGCTCTTGCTAAACGGAGAAAAATAACCCAAAATCCAGGGGTGACCCGCAAACGAAAGGCACCTATAAGTTGCTTTACACTTACCAATGGGTAAGAAAACAAAAAAACTGAAGCCGGACCGACCCCAGCAGGGGAGAAGCATAGGGGACCTATGGCGGCAGGCACATGGCGCCCAGGAGTCTGCAATGGCGTCTCTCCACGGAGGCTGTTCCGACTTCTCCGATGGAATGTCGGATGAAGGGGACGAAGACCAAATGCTTGCAATGGCGCGGCAGCCGGCACCACGAGCAGCACCTCCGCAAGGATCACCAGATACCGCCCCGGTAACCTTAACGGCTATCCGGGAGATCATGGCGGATCTCCACACCAAAATCTCGGCGGACATGGCCTTGATCCGTGAGGACCTGCGGGGCCTGACAGGCCGCCTCGGAGAAATAGAACACGAGACACAAGCCCACTCACAACAAATCACTGTCCTGACAGGGCAGGTAGAGGAGCTCATGAAACAGGGCGCAACCTACGAGAGCAGGTTCAACACCCTAGAGGATAAGAGAAGACAGAGGAATATAAAACTAAGGGGAGTTGGGGAGACAGTGCCACCAGAAGAACTCCCACACCTCGCAAGGCGTCTCCTGACAGCCATACTTCCACCAAAGCAGGCTAAATCAATATCTCTGGAAGGCATTTTCCGCTTGCAGAAGCCTATTAAGGCCCCGGCCGCAGCCGCCGGGGACATCGTGATGCAGTTCCAGAACCTCAGGGACAAGGCGGCAGTGATGGCGGCAGTCAGGGGACAAACTCCCTACAACTTCGAGGGCATGTCATTAACCTTCTTTGCGGACCTGTCAGGGGGGACCCTTGCTTGGCGACGGTCGCTCCGACCACTTACCTCCCTCCTACGCACGAAGACCATCAGTTACAGATGGAGCCAGTCTCGATCCTTGCAGATCCCACGCGGAGACACAGTCATTACCATACGAGACCTAACGGATGCATCACGCCACCTGCAGGCACTGGGACTCTCACCGGACTCACTGAGCCCAACTAACCCTCACGGATGGGACCCAGGGGCTACCCGCATCTTTGTGCCCAGAGACAAAGCGGTAAACGCTAGAGCGGGGCCCACATCTTACGACTCTCACGGGCGGGCATAGGTTGAAAATGCCGCAGCCGCAAGAACTTCCCAGCCATCCACCTCACCCACAACAAGCGGGGGAAATGGCATATATTCACAAATGGACGCTATCCGGCCTCTTAAAGTTTTATGTGTTACAGCCGTTCACTTTAGATAGTGGATATGTGATTATACATTTTAGAATATATACATTAATCGTTATTGTATACTCTTTGCCTTAGATCCTTATGCTTATACTTCACCGCACTTGTAGAGAGACAGGCCACTACACCATTGGAAAAGCTTACCGTGCACACCACGAGCGGCATTATCCCCGTTTATTCCTCACTTATGCACTCAGGCAACAACACGCTACCTGGCACATATACATAGAGAGCAGCCTACTAGGTGATGACCTGTTACTTTAACACAGACGAGACTCCACTGACTATGGCACACCTGCCTTAGTACACCCTCAGAATAACTAAACACCACACAAGCTGAAGCTCAGGGCTGAGGCCTCACTCCCACAACACTCAGGCTCTCCACACAGCGCATCATGCTTCACCCTTAACTGACGGAGCCCCCTACATCGCTACTCAATTCATTTTAAATTTACAAGTTAGCATGTTACACAACTCGACTATAACTATAACTACTTTCTTATCTTGCAATACTTCTTGTTTAATTCATGTACTTACTCGAAAAAAAAAAAAAATTGTTCCAATAACATTAGTTGCAACGCATCTTCCAGGGTGGTTGCTTGGCAGCCCTTCATCAAATTACGGGCCGCCCTGTGTAGCCGAAAAGCCCATTCCGTATGGGAATCTCTCCCCGTCTTCCTCAGATCTCTGAACTTTTTCCGGTATGCCTCCGGGATTACAGCATATCTGGCCAACAAAATGTCTTTGACTTTTTCATAATTATGTATGTCCCCCTCAGGTACTGCTCGCAGCGCCTCAGCTGCTCTACCTGACAACTTACTGCTAATGACTGCAGCCCATTTTGTGGAGTCTAATCCCTCCAGTGCGCATTGACGTTCAAAGTCTTGTAGGTAACTGTCAATTTCCATCTCATTGTCATTAAAAGATTTAAAAGCTGCGTAATTTACCTTCTTTGGTAGTTCCCCAGTACTTCCCGGGGAGTGTAGTAAATCTCCCTGTGACGGTCTGTCCCGGTCCTCTCGCTCTTTTTGCGATTGCCTGGCTTGTGCCATGACCTGCAGAACCGCCTCTGTAGTTGGGTTGGGTCCCAGTAGGCTGATCATCCATCGGATGTCCTTTTGCATCACGGTTTCTTCCTCTTGATCCATCTCTGTATTACTGGTATTATCGCTCTGTATTAATTCTGCAATTACCGTGGCTCTTGTCTTGTTACTTGCCACTCTGCCTCGAGCTTCCAGTAAGTCCTTTAGTGTGGTTCTTTTAAGTAGCTGGTACTGCTGAGCCATTCATTCCCTTGCTTGGTTTGAAATGTCCATTCGGGATTCGAATCCCTCCGCTTGCCACCAGTTGTAAGGAAACCAAGTATAGCCAAACCTAGTTCGGTAGTTTCCTCCTGACATCCATACGAAATACAACAGCTTCACAAGATAATTCCCTTGGTAAAGTATACGATTTCCAAATAACAGTCAGAGTCCAGGATCAGGATACAAGTAGAACTAAGTTTTATTCACATACATGGCTTTTTATGCAGGTCCCCATGCAAGGGGACATCCCACAGGGAGGAGTAACATTTATCCAATCTTATACAGTAAAAATATAAAACACACCCAACACAAACAGATAGTTCCCTCCCCTAGTCCTGGAGATAATCAGGTCTGATACAGTAACAACCTAATTATCTCCAGGCTGAAAAAGCACTGTTTTCCCCAATTTCTGGAACACCCCTTTTTACATGGGGTATCCCCACAAATCCTATGTCCCCTGATAGCCCCGATCTGGGTTGCCAACATATCCAAATTTCACCCAGATCGGTTCAGGGGTTCGCAAAAACCATGGAAGTCATTTGTGACCGGTTCACTGTGGGTGGGCTGCCCAAAATAGTTCCAGAGGTTTGTGTGGTTTTGCCGGTCACTTTAGAAAAAGGGAGAAAACGAATAAAAGTACCGAATGGATTCCCCTGGCTCCTAGCAGCGATTGTTCCCCTCATTCGTGTGCACATTTGTACCGAATAGCGCTCTTCTAGCTAATCGGTATCTATAGTTCCAGCGTTCGTATGGTGGAGACCGGTGTTCGGGAAGTCGAGTGTCCGATTTTAGTTCCAGACACTCGACGACCAAGTCACGCTGCCTTTGTTTGGCGAAAAAAAGATGGCCGCGGTTTTCTCTGCCACGTGGCGTTCGGTAGTACGAACGCTGACCGCACACGTAGAGGGTGAAAGTGATGCCGGCTTTGAAGTTAAGTGAGCCAGGGGTGGTCTCTGTTCGGCAGTCCCATCTGCCGATTGCAAATAAACAGAAAAAGCAAGAAATATGCAGAAATACGGGATAATAAAGTCATTTCTTCACAACCTCTGTGAGCCAGATTTTGCCATGCTGCCAGCCAGGCAATTTTTTATATGTTGTTCCCCTGAATGTATTGATTGTGGATATGTATTTTTATGTGAATGTGATGTATGGTTTTAAAGTTACAGAGTATGTGTGGAAACTGTATTTTTACTGTATGTAATAATTATGTTAACTGTTTATCTGAGGGGAGGGGATGTGTGGGTTGTACTGTTACTTGATTGGTTATTTTATGCCTCCCCCTGGGTGTGTCCTGTATGTGCACAACCGTAATAAAAACCAGGCTGGGTGTTCCAGACCTGAGACCACTGCTTGACCCTCAACACGGAGCCTTGTCTCGTTCTTGGGGGGATTCACTGTATGCTGTTGGAGATTGATTGCTAGGAGTGTAAGCTGATGTCTGCTTTTCCTGTTCGTCTGCTAGCAGCTATTCGTGAGGTTCCAGTTTGGAGTGCTATTTTGTATCCAGTTCGGGAGTTTGGTGTTCTGCAGTAGCTGTGCCTGTCTCTCAGAAAGGGGCATATCGCCTAAACGGATTTTAACCCCTTGTCTGCTGAAACGGTCCGTTACAGTCGGTTTTGCTACACGAGGGGATAATCCACTTAATCGTCCATTTTAGTCGGAGTATCCCTCTCGTGTAGCAATGCACCCTGGGAGAATTACACTGCATTATGGGAGAAATCCCCTGAAACTTCTGTCAGGAAACCCCTTGCATGGGGAACTGTATAAATATACAAGCCTGTGAATAAAGCGAGTTAGTTGACTCCCAAACTGTGTTTCGTCCGGTTATTGGGAGGATTTGGGATATTGCCTTACTTTTCAGCGCTGACTGTGGATTTACCTGTAATACCAGCGGAGATCGTGGATTCTAATATTGCACTCCGCTACAATTATTAATTTATTTTTTTTGTCCCCCCTCCCTGCTTGATACATGGCAGGAGATGTAAGTAACCGCATACAGCCCCCAGTCTGTATTATGGCAATGTGCTATGGCCCCTGGAAGATATTGCCTGTTAAAGACTATTTTAGCAGATTGGATTTTAAAAGACTCTTGCTGCCCCTTTAAATTGTATTGGTGCAGTTCTACAGCTTTAAATTGGCACTTTGGATGCAGCCGAAGTGCCGAAGTAGTCGAAGTGGCCGCCATTCAACAAACGAACATGTGGAGGTGGCCATCTTTGTTCATTCGAACGAGGTCAGTGGTATGTGTAGCCAAATCCATGGAACTGAAATCGGCTACACATTTCAACGAACACCGCTGACCCTTACATTCTCCTACACTCAGTTTTCAGCTGCAGAGACTAAGTCCCGTTCGGCAGTTTGAACTCACTGCTATAACTAAGCTAAATGCACGGCCCCGTTCGTGCATTCAAATGGGACTTAGTCATTTTTCTGTGTAAAATAGACCGACCGCACCGCCCAAATCTATGGAACTGTTTTTGGCAGGAAAATGGTCATAAAGGACTCCCAGCTAACTTTATCTACTGGATGGATTTGTCTGATTTTTTTAGAGTGTTTATGTTTAAAGTGTGCTGATTCTGAATATGTTTTTATGAAGATTGGACGTATATTTTTAAAGTTATAGTACATGTATAAAAACTGTATTTTTCCTGCTTGTGATAATTATGTTAACCCATTGTGTACCATAATTATATCACAGGCAGAGGGGAGGATTTTGTGTATAATTGCTGGGAGTGTTCTGTAATGTGTGTGTGTTATTGGTTGTTCTGTAAAACCCTGTGGGTGGTCCTATATAGGGAAAACCTGCATAAAAGAAGGCCCCTTGGTGCCAAGTAAAACAGATCTTCTTGACCCTCAATACGTAGCCTTGTCTCGTTATTGGAGGGAACTGCTATATCACACTGGGGATTGCTATGCTCTGCATAATCCCTTGAGCTTTAATCTTTTATGAGCTTGTTCCTGATACGCTCTCCTGGAGGACGGAAGATGGCGAGGCTCCAGTTAAGCTACGGCGGTTGTGGTGTCCAGTGCGGTGCTTGTGGTTCTCGGCGCAAGGTAGGAAGCAGAGATGAGAGATGAGAGATGAGAGATATACAGTGTAAATATGGCTCCTCTCTATATACAGAGTAACATGGC